>NC_056726.1:195648239-195702524 GCF_019279795.1 Protopterus annectens
GAACTCCCAGAACAAAGGAATAAACACACTTATATACTGGTGATATTGCTGACAATGCAAAAATATAAAAATGAACCAATTAGACCATTATGCAGGGCAATTAACCAATCAAAGGTTTACCCGTAAACATAAGACAATTCACATCATCATATCTGTAGGCAGAGAGAGAAAATCGGATGCACTTCCATAAAAGGCACATTTCCTGCTTTCAAGCAAACTCTTGTTTTTCAGTATTTTCTCATTGCTCAGAGTTCATTCAAAGTTCACAGTACACCATACAAATACATACAGACTATCACATACTCAATTCCCTCAAACACATGCTTTAGCTGTTCATATTCTACAATCCCCCATTTGATGCTGTGTAAGCATCACCATTTAACCTATCATACATTTGTCCCAAATCTAACATAACCATGCTACTGGTCTTTTCATCATTGGAAAACATTGTCATTTCATCGTCTACATTCATAGCTACAGGCATATTAAACTTAGGCACTTTCTTCACAGTTTTTGAAGACATTAATTTCAAGATCAGTGCTTTGATTAGAAATAAGACAAGAAAAGCAACAATTGCTAATACAGCAATTAATAAAATCAACTTCAACAGTCCACCTCCCCAGCCTGAGAACAGATTGGTTAACCATGCCCATGTTGAACTATCGGCCTCTTTGGCCTTTGAGAGTTCGGAAATTCTTTGAATCAGCTCAAGATGACTTTCAATTTCATGCTGATTGTCAGGAATAAACGTACAACACTCCTCCTGGATTAAAGCACAAGTTCCTCCTTTCACTGCTAGGGTGAAATCGAGAGCCATACGGTTTTGAAGTACTACAGCTCTCATAGCAGTCAATTCATCATTCACTAGTTCTAAGGCAGAAAATGTAGCATTGCTTAATATTTCAAGCAATTTAGATAGCTTTCTCAGTTCCCAAATTGATTTCACTGCTCCGTATGATGGAATTATACCAGCCCATGACATGACGTCATCACCCAAGTCCATATGGGACAGTCCTTTGGTGTTAGCATGAGCTAAATCATGGTGATAGATCCATGAAGCATCAATTCGACCTACAGGATTGGCAGGTTTCTTGACCTCTCGAACGTTCTGAATTTTTCCTTTAGGTAATGCAGATACATGTCGAATAGCCGGGATTAGGTAGCCCAGGAAGCAGCTGCCAGACCAGTTTCCTGGTAGCCATTTATATGCTTTTCTTCCGCACACAAAATAGCAATTTTCTACTTTAATGGTGATGTTGATAGACTTGAAGTGATCCCCGGTGTCCTACAGTCCTTGGAATATTTTCCAATAGACAGTTTCTATTTTCTGGGAAAAGTTAGCTATAGAGTTTTTAACAAGTCTTTTTATAGGTGAGAAATCCATTACACAACCCGAATTGTCTGCAGTGCAGTTGTGTACCACTGTTTTGTTACAATGGCTCCACCCTACTCTAGTTTTACCAAGTTTTTGAAAACACACAGTTCTGTTTTGGCAGAGGGATAACTGTAATGCTATCTTGTCCTTTGAAACAACATTTGATGTATCTTAGATCAGATTCATCCAGGTTTCATTAACCCCTAAAGGGGCTACATTTAGCATCAATCCCCCATGAACAGTAAGAATAGCAGTGCAAATCCAGCAGTCCGAGACATTGAGGGATGATGCATAGGCATATTTAATAGCTTGGTAGGTGTTGAAAGGTGGATGCCATGTAGCTTGTTTGGCATGAGGCGTAGCTGGAGCAGGAAATAAAAATGGCCACAGTAAAAATAACAAAACTACAAGAATAACCACCAAAATAGCTGTGCAGTGCTTTTGTGGAAATGGTGGTTGCACTTGTATTGTTTCTGGAGGGTGAGGTTGTCCAAATGGATAAACATCAGGCATTGTCAGGTGCTGGTACAGTATGGCTTTGAGTGTGAGTAGCAATAGGTGGAGAATTAGGAGTTGCAAAAGGTAGGGGCTGTTGATCTTCAGATCGGATTACCTTCTTGACGTGCGATATGTGAATCCAGGTGGGTGAGCCTTGTAGTCGCACCGCTGAGGATGTCGTCAATAGAACCAGAAAGGGCCCCTTCCAGTGTGGCTGAAGCACTGTTTTTTGAGAGAATGACTTGACGTACACCAATCTCCTGGTTGTAGTGCGGAGGACAGGAAAGGATCAGGGATATGTTGAACCGCTGCTACCTGGTGGTGATGAAACTGTAAAAAAGAGACAAGAGAAGTGCAATATGCAAGAATGTCATGATCAAATGCATCATACTCAGAAAAGGGTGGTGGTGGAGTCATGGGCATACACATAGGTAGCCCATGAGGATTTCATGAGGAGAAAGACCTTTAGTAGGATGTACTTGTGTTCTCATAGATAGTAGGGCTAGAGGTAGGGCCTGTACTCAAGTGAGGCCCATTTCAGTAGTAATTTTAGCCAGTCTGGTTTTCAGTGTCTGATTCATGCGTTCAGTAATACCTGATGCCTGTGGTCTATATGGACAATGAAATTTCAGAGTGATGCCTAACATTTTACACAGTGAATCAATTAACTGAGCAGTAAAATGTGTTCCACGGTCTGAATATATTTGACAGGGAACACCAAAACGAGGTATCAATTCATAACAAAGTTTCTTTGCAACTGAAATAGCATAATTCTTAGCACATGGGTAGGCTTCTAGCCATCCAGAAAAAACATCAACAACAGTTAAAACATATCTGAAACGAACACAAGGTGGCAGTTCAATAAAATCCCATTGCAAAGCGCAAAATGGTCCCAATGATTTTGGCAGTGGTTGTGCGGGAGCTATAGTGCCTTTTGAAATGTTATACTGTAAACAAATGAAGCACGAGCTCAAAAAATGTTGTACAGAAGCAGAATGTCCTGGGGAAAACCAATCCTTTTGGACTTGTTTTATTAATGCTTGTACCCCGACATGGGCTGGCAAATTATATGCTTTAATAAGAGAATTTAACATGGACATTGGGCAGACCAATCTGCTATCTGGATGTTGCCAAATGAGATCAGAGCATTTAAAACAACCTTTAGCCAGCCATGTTCTTCTTTCTGATTCTGGGACTTCATCCTGTAAAGCTTTTAACACTGTTATATCAAAAGTAACCATTAGTTGCAAAGGCTGCAAAAAATGTCCCTGAACAGTGTGTGAGAGAGCAGCCTGTTTAGCAGCCCAATCAGCTAAATTATTGCCCTTAGTTTCAAAAGAGTCATTAGACTGATGGGCTGCACATTTAACAACAGCAAGTTCAGATGGTAATAATAAGTCTTGTAGCAAGTTATTGATATAAAAATGGTTTTTAACGGATTCCCCGGAAGAAGTTAAAAACCCTCATTCTTTCCATAGTATACCAAAATCATGAACAGTACCATGGGCATAACGGGAGTCAGTATATATAGTAACGGACTTGTCCTTAGCTATTTTGCATGCATTCGATAATGCCACTAGTTCCGCAGCCTGCGCAGAAGTACCTGAGGGTAATCGTGCTGACCTTAAAACTTCAGTCAGAGTACAGGCTGACCAAGCAGCTTGGAAATCACCATAGTTTGTACGTAAACAGGATCCATCGACAAAAAGAACTAAATCAGGATTTTGCAAAGGAGTGTCATATAAATGCAACCTAGGAGAAAGAACAGAGTTAACTACAAGCCCGCAATCATGTGGTTCGCCCTCATCTGAAGTTGGTATTAAAGAGGCAGGGTTCAGTGGTGGGCAGCGTATGACTTGCAGGGCAGGATTATTTATTAAACTTAGTTCATATTTAGTAAGGCATGCATTGGAAAGATACTGTGTTTTTGTCTTTAGAAGTAGTGCTTAAACAGCATGTGGGACTGCTAAGATAGTATCATGTCCCAAGGTTAGTGGGGCTGCCATATCAACCAAAACAGCAGCAGCTGCCACAGTCCGTAAGCAAGCCGGGTAACCAGAGGCAACCGGATCTAGCTGAGTGCTATAGTAAGCAATAGGTCGGTAGCCTCCAGTGCGTTTCTGGGCCAGGAGACCTAAGGCAGTTTTATTTCGCTCACAGCAAAAGAAACAAAAGGTTTGGAATAATCTGGCAACCCTAAGGCAGGAGGATTTACCAAGGCTGTTTTGATAGCTTGAAAAGCCTCATCGTGTTGTGATGTCCACGGTAAAGGTTCTGTAATATCCTTTTTTAGTAGTTGTAACAGGGGGGCCGAAATTTCTGAAAAATTAGGTACCCACTGTCGACAGTATCCGGCTAGGCCAAGGAATCCTCAAAGCTGCCTTTGGGTTACAGGGTGTGGAGCACTTTTAATAGAAGTTATACGATTTGGGAGTATTTGACAAGAACCCATTGTAATAATATGTCCCAAATACTGCACCTTTTCCTGACAGAATTGTAATTTTGATCTATTTACTTTAAACCCTCATGTAGCTAAAAATTTTAACACTAGAAGGGAATCTTCCCTACATGAGTTACTGTCTGGTGAAGCTATAAGAATATCATCCATATATTGGACTAGAACTGAACGTGATGGTAGTTGCAGATCCTGTAACTGTCTATGCATCTCTCTAGAAAATAAGGATGGGGATTCTACATATCTTTGGGGCAATCAAGTCCAAGTATACTGCTGACCTTTGTAGGTAAATGCAAATAAATACTGACTGTCGGGATGTACTGGAATAGAGAAAAAAGCTGATGAAATATCTATTACCGTAAAACATTTTGCAGTAGGTGGGATACAGCAAAATAGTAGCTGAGTTTGGTACAATCGGGAAAACAGGCAAAACAGCTTTGTTAACTTCCCGTAAGTCCTGCACAAATCTGTAAGCTTGTTTGCCAGGTTTTTTTACCGGTAATATTGGGGTGTTACATGGGCTTGTGCTGGGTACTATGATCCCTTGCTGTTCCAATGCAGAAATAACAGGGGCAATACCAGGTATAGCCTCAGCTGTCAAAGAGTACTGTGGTACTCACGGTAACTTTGCTCCTGGTTTTAGAGTTATCTTTACAGGAGTAGCTGAGGTCAAAAACCCTACATCATTGTCACGAGTAGTCCACAGGTGAGAGGGTAGGGAATGTAAATACTCATTTCTGTCAGAATTTAGCTGGGTACATATCGTCTGTAAAATGATGGAGTTATCTAAAGCTGCCAGGGTACTATCCTGTTGGTCTGAAGGTACTTGGAGATAAACTCCATCAGCTGTGCAAAAAATGGTGGCCCCCATTTTGCAAAGCAAGTCTCTTCCTAATAGATTTAAAGGTGCTGAGGGTCCTACTAAAAATGCATGGTCATCCTGTAGAGGTCTCAAAGTTACTGGGACTGGGACAGTTTCTGAATACTCAATAGGTATACCAGAGACACCAACTCCTCTAGTTATTTTGTTGGAGAGGGGAACATTCATGGCTGCTTTGCCAGCTAGCATGGATTTAGTCACTCCGGTATCAATTAAAAATGGATAGGGTTTATTTTTAATCAGTAACATAACATGTGGTCTATCCTGATCCACAGGAATAAAAGGACACAATTGCTGTTGTTTCTGTTCAGGGAACCTTCATTGTGGTTGCTGTCGATTGGACGGTGTCCAGTTAGAATTCCACTGATGCGACGCACCAGTGTATGGTGCAGGTTGCTCAGCCAAATATGGACACTCATTCTTCCAATGGTCTGCTTGGCCACAGTTGAAACACTCTGTCTGATTACTAGAGTTCTGGGGTGGGGCAGACTGTGTTCCCTGCCAGTTTTGTCTATTCTGATTTCCTGCTCCTTGGCGTCCACTCCTCCCTCTCCCTCGCCCTTGTCCTCTACCCCGCTGACCAAAAGTGCTACACATTTGGATTTGTGCTTTTACTAATTTCTCCTGTAAATCCTTCTTTTCTTTAGCTAAATGGTCAGATAGGTATTGTACCTGCTGGACTAGCTCATGTAAGCCCAAACTAGGCCAGTTTAAACATACTTCCTTTAACTTGTCCCTCACCTGAGGGCCTAACCCATCTACAAAAGCAGCTGACAGCCCGCTTTGTGCTGGTCCTTCGGTGGGTTCTGGGTAACCGGAATATACCTCAAAGGCTTCAGTGAGTCGATTTAAGTATTCGTCTATAGGCTCATCCTCTTTCTGTATGACTGATTTAATTTTCGACCAGTTGGGGGTAGGTGGCACTATTACAGTGATAGTATCAACTATGCATTGCCTAACTGCTTCAAACCCATTCTCGCCTTGTATGTTGTGTTTCAGTATCGGGGTAGGAACATTAGCATGATCCCAGATACATTTCATCAGATCAGCTAGGACAGAGTATTGGAGGACAGCTCTAACCTCTTCTGTGGTAGGATTTTGCAAACAGATATGTCCTGCCAATACACGTTGAAACTTCGCTGGGTTAGTACGAATAGGTGGGAGTGATTTAGTGATCACTTGAAAATTGACTGCTGACCACGCCCTAGGTACCACTACAGTAGCCGGCTGTCCTGCATCCCTAGCATGTGCTGGGTTTGGGACTTCTCTCAATGGGAATACTCCTTCTTCATCTGATGGGCTAGTGCCCGATTCAGAATCAGAATCTGGATTAGATTTGTCCGGACCAATGTAGCCGTCATTATCTTCAATTACAATTGGGCATTGCTTGTAATATTTACCTTTGTGTAAATATACAGCTTTTTTATTGTGATATATTTTCAGCTGGCTAGACCTAGGGTCAAAAAGCATTTGTGCTTTTCTTTTCTGCTGTTATTTTGTCTTAGAGCGGGTTAGTCTAGGTGATGGTTTACCTGTATCTGTTTGGTCAGGTTGTTCTATAATCAGTCTGTCAGGCTGGCCTCCAATTACCTGATCTCCGCTTCCAGAGTCGGGAGCGGTCTGCTGTTCTCCCCACCGGCCTTCACCCTCTGTTGTGGAGCTCACTGCTCTGTCTTGAACCTGTGAGGGCTGATATTGCGGTGGAGGAGCCATAGCGGGTGGAGGGAACCAGGGGTTATCATCCTCAGATGATTCAGTTATTTGTAATTTACGTAATTCCTGTACAGGATATAATCCCTTAAAGGGTGGTTCCTTTAAGCGTTTAACGTCTGCTACATCTAGATTACTCGCAGTATGTCGCAGTTCCTTTATCTGTTCTTTTAGTTTCTTTTGATTGTCTTTAAGACTACTGACGACCGAGTCCTTTTCCCTTTCTTTAGCCTCACTCATCCAATCATTAAAAGCTGCCCAGCACAACCCTGGTATTTTTCCTTTATTTTTTAATTTCTTTTGCAAATTAGCCAATATATCTTTATTAAAACTACCATTTTCGGGAAAAGCAAGGTTACCGTTATCTTTAGTAAGGGCGATCCACTGATTTAAAAGCATGCAACTGTCCTGGGACACACGGTAAAACATAACCAGCTGGTGTACCTTTTTCTGGCTCATCTATTTTCCCCGCACTCACTCCCATTTTCACTCAAATAGAGCTATACTTGTGTAATACAGGTTTAGCTAAGGCATTATATAAACGTCTTGTTACCCCACTATCATGCCTCCTTTCATACGTATGTCGCCAGTATTTTCCGTATTAACCCACACTCATACTGCGCATTCAATAGCAGAAAAGAAATGCATGCCATTTACCTCAAAACAACTGAATGAGAGAAATCATAGCATTTTCTGCATAAAAAATAAAAAAGATTTATTTACAAATCTTTAAAGCAGACAGGTGCAGGAAAATGAAAGAAACACTGCAGAAACAGAAAAGTCTGTTATGGGCCCTTTTATTAGCTTTTTTTCATTCAGTTCCTGACTGCAGCAGCTTGTTCTCAATTCAGATCTGAGTAAACAGCACCAATTGTTACATTACACAATACTTTGAAAATGAAGACAAATACAGTTCTTTCTCTCCTTCAGTGGTTTTTATTATCTACAGTACACATGTGTGGGATCCTCATGGAAAGCACCAGGAAGACTCCCAGAACAAAGGAATAAACAAGCTTATATACTGGTGATATTACTGACAATACAAAAATATAAAAATTAACCAATTAGACCATTATACAGGGCAATTAACCAATCAAAGGTTTACCCGTAAACATAAGACAATTCACATCATCATATCTCTAGGCAGAGAGAGAAAATCAGATGCACTTCCATAAAAGGCACATTTCCTGCTTTCAAGCAGACTCTTGTTTTTCAGTATTTTCTCATGGCTCAGAGTTCATTCAAAGTTCAAGTACACCGTACAAATACATACAGACTGTCACATACGCAATTCCCTCAAACACATGCTTTGGTTGTTCATATTCTACAAGGGACATCAACCCTAACAAATACTGGAGGTTTTGACCCTTGGCGAGATTCAAGAAGAGAACCCAGAACTTCCGCCCTGACCAATCTCTGTGGAATCCCTCCAGGACCCTTCAAGATAATCAACCATGGTTCCCTCTTAACATCCAGAACAGATGCCTTCAAAGCATCAGAGGACGTGCAGAGAGATAGATCCATGCTGGCCTCTGGCAGGGTCGTGATAGAGAAATCCAACATAAATACTGAATGACCTACAGAGCTATTACCTGCTTCTAGAGGGATGTCTAGTGGAGGCTGGACAGCTAAATAATCCTGCTGATATTTCTTAGCCTTCTTCTTACCTAGCGTAAGTATCTCAGGATTAAAGGATTCCACTATGGTACCCTGGGTTAACTGTCTAAGCCATTGTTTTTCAAGATAAATGGCCAGGGAAGACAAACAGCTTCTAAGTGTCTTAGGCACAAATGTCTTACAGATCCTACAAGAAGTATGGTCATGGGAAGCACCCAAACAAAAAAAGTCACTGTTCGTGATGATCTTAATGGGGTTCTGCCTCCCACAGTGACATTTTCCCTTCTTGGATGACATGTCATTCTAAGTAATAATATAAAATACAAGACCAAGAAAGTAAAAAAAAGAAAATACAATGGGCTACTCATTTGGTGTTGCTAAATATTCAGTACAACAACAAAGCATTCAAACCAGCTGACAAAATGGCCTTCGAACTGGTGGCAAAAGAAGTTCTAGGTAGTTGCGTCCGTACATCTCTTTTATGCCCTACATTCTGGGGAGGGAGAATAATTATGATGTACAGAGCAAACAAGATCTCTTTTAGGCTTTTTATACTGGCTGGGTGTCGGGCTGTGATACAGAAGACCATTTTTAGTTTTATCCAAATAATATCTTTAGTTTTATCTAAATAGTATCTGAGCTGTCTAGCAAATCCAAGCCAGCAGGCTGTGGAGAAGGAAAAAAGGAAGGAAGATGAATAGACTGATTAAAGGACAACTCACTGCCCACCTTGGGCATAAAAGAAGGATTAGCACCAATAGACACCCTGTCTCTGTGGAAAACTAAGAACGGAGAAATAGCCATGAGAGCCACACTGTCTTGTCTGACGTGACAGCGAAAAGAAGAACAGTCTTCCAAGTACAATGTTGTAAGGAAGCGGAAGAAGCATCTTCAAAAGGAGTCAAATTTTCACGTGCAAAAGTGAGGTCCTAAGAAGGCAAAATAGGCTTCTTGGGAGTCCTGATATGAAGGATGCCTTTTAGAAATTGCTTGTCCTCAAATCTAGAGGCCAGAGATGAAGTCAAGGGCAGTCAAGCAGAAACTGTTGAGAAAGGAGCTTTAACTGAAGAATGTCAATGCAGCATGGAGCCAATCATACAAATAAGAGAAAACCAGAGGAATCTGCGTAGATAGGGGATTCTGATGGTGATAGAGGCACCAGACAGAAAATCACTTCCATTTGGAAGTAAATAATTTCTTGGTAGTGGGTTTCCTGGCCTCCTGAGGACCCCAGAGAACACCCTCAGAAAATAAGTGCCTGAAAGGAATCATAACCCTATTACCCACAGTGTCAGTTGAAGAATGACAAGTGATGATGGATAAGAGATCACTTGTCTTGTGTGAGAAGGTCCACTCTGTGATGTATCTTGTGGTGCCAACTGAGAAAGAAGGGAGAACCAATGCTGTCTCTGCCAAAAGGGAGACAATAGCAAGATTTTGGGAGAGTCCTGCATGATCTTATGGAAGAGTCGTGGTAACAGAGGAAGAGGAGGGAAGGTATACAGAAACATTCTCTTCCAAGGAAAAGACAGGGCATCCACTTTCCAAGCCAGAGGACTTGGGACTCTGGAACAGAATACAGGAACAGAATAGTGGAAGTTGCCTGTTCAAAGTGGAAGCAAAAATATCTATGTGAGGAATACCCAACTGATGGCCAATGTCCAGGAAAATGTCTCTGTGAAGCATCCATTTGTGAGCTTCTGTGCTAGACCTGTTCAAGGAGTCTGCCACTAGACTGTGGTCAGAAGGAAAGTAAACTGCCTTAAGAGTCACTTGATACTGGACAACTAGATCCCAGATCTGAAGTGCTAGTCTCCAAAGAAGATAGGACCTTTTTCCCCCTTCCAGGTTCAAATACCATATCACTGAGGTATTACAGGTGAAAACTTTGAGGGGCCCAGAATTAAAGAGGAAATGAAAAGCCTGAAGAGCCAGAGGTGGAGCACTCATCTCATTTATATTGATGTGATCTAACCTCTGCTGAGTAGACCAGAGACTCTGAACCTTGAGGAGGCCACAGGAGGCACCTGGCACCCCTCTCAGAGGCATCAGTAAAGAGCTCCTGAGTTGAAACAGCAGCTTGAAGGGGAAGCCCCGGCTTGAGTGAAAGATGATGAATCCACCAGTGAAGCTCAAGATTGAGACAGGGAAGGGAAGGTTCTGAGATGTCCAGGGGATGGCAATGTTGAAGCCACACTGACTTGAGGTACAACTGAAGCTTCCACATATGCAGCCGTAGCAATAGGGGGCACAGAAATGATGAAAGCCATGAAACTGAGAACCCTGAGAATTTCCCTGGTGGTGACAGATCCTGGTGGAAGAAAGGACTAAAACAAGGCAATAAGAGACAAGGCCTTCGGGGTAGGCAGGGATGCCAACATGAAAACTGTCTGATGTCTGCAGCTGAAGAAAATATGATCCTAGGAAGCCATCAGAACTGATGTCTGGAAGTTTTTGGTGAACCCCAAACTCTGTAACAGGGAAGTAGTAAACCTGAGATCCTGAAGCAGACTGCTGGGTGAAGGAGCCTGAATCAGCAGATCATCTAGAGGGAAAAATCTGAATTCCTTGAATGCTGCAAAAAGTAATGATAGGAACAAGGCATTTGGTGAATACCCTTGGGGTAGTAAAGAAGCCAAAGGGCAAAGGAGAGAACTGAAAATGCAATGAAGAGGCATAGAAAAGTAAACATTTCTTGAAGAGGGAATGAACAGCAATGCAAAGGTATGCATCCTTGAGATCTAGAAATATCAGAAAGTCCTGGGGTAGAAGAAGATGAAATAATGTCTGCAGAAATAACATCCAGAAGGAAGGAATCTTAAGAAAGGGGTTCAGTCTGAAAAGATCAATAATTGGTCTCCACCTGCCCTCCTTTCATTGGACCAAAAACATTCTGGAATAAAACCCCTTCCCTACTTTGGCAGGAGGCATGGCTTGAATGGTGCCCTGAGCCAAAACAGAGTGAAGAATGTCTGGGAAATGAGAGAGCTATTCCCAAAGAGGTTGAGGAATGCCTGAAAATGGGGGAAACTGCTTCAAAACCATGAAATATCCCTGATGGATAACAGAAAGAACTAAAGAGTCTGAAGTGATTCATAGTCAGTCTGGAAGAGATGGGGAAAGACAGAGGGAACCTGATTGAGGGAAGGAGGAAACAAACTGTCAGAACTTTGCTTGCCCTGGAAAGCAGGATTCTGGGTGGCAGGAGTCTGAGTAGAGTTCGCAGAAGGCAGACACCTAGAACCCTCCTTGCCCTTAGGAGGAGGGCAAAAATACCTATGAACAAAGGCAGACTTGGAAGGATAATTCTTCTGAAATTTGGGAAATGGAACAAAAATATGTTTCAGCTCCTGCAAGGCTTGACTCTTGTAATGGAGAGACTTGAAAAGCTCAGCAGCAGGAGAACCAAAAAGGATTTTTATTATCCAATGAAGCATCCAAAAGCTTGGCCTTAATGTCATCAGGCAAAGCCTGAAGACAAAGCCAAGAAAAATGCCTCATAACTAAACCAAAGACAGCAACCCTGGAAGAATTATGAGCTGCATCACAGCTGCATATGAGTGGCAGGCAACCTGAGAAGTACAGCCGAGCACTTAAAGGGACAAAGCCTTTCCATCAGAGTCAGGAAGATCAGAAACCACCTTAGAAACCTGAGAAAGGATAGTCAAAACATATCTGGTCGTATGAGTCATGCAGTTGATGGCCCTAAAAGATAAAGTGGAAGCAGTGTAAATTCTCTTGCCTAACCTTTCCCTAGCCCTACTATCCTTATCAGAAAACAGCTTGGTGAAGGGCATTAACCTGGATGGCCTATCAGAGGAGACTGACACTACAGAAGGGTCAGCAGAAGGTCATTTATATAGAAATTTGCACTCTTCAAACCTTTATAGACTGTATCTGGCTTCTTAAGTGCCTTAAGTGCAGGAGGTCGAGAGTCAGGGACTGACAAGAAGGTATCCAGAAGGGCAGCCAAAATCTGTGTACACTCATAATATCTTTTGTGAATCTCAGTGACTTGAGAACAATCCCACTTAAAATAATCCATCATATGGGCAATGGTATCCCCAAAGAAGACCTCCTCCAAAGGGGAATCTGGACTTATGCAGTCCTCTTTCTCTGAACAGTAGACAAAAGGGGAAGGGTTTGGGGAAGAATAAGCCAAGGATTATTCCCAAGTCCAGGTCCTCATCTGAGGAATCCAATTCCCTAGGCCTCTTGAGTAGAGTGGAAAACCAGGGAGGATCAGGAACAGAGACCCCTTGAGGAGGCTTCAAGGTCACTAAAGCATTAAAAAAACCTGAATGAAATCCAGCCATTCATTCTGGGCTGGGGTCCATAACAGGGGAAATGGCTTCGTTTTTTTGCTTTTTTTTTTTTTGCAGCACTTTCACTCAACACACCCTTGGAGGGATAGACCCCTGACATGACACAGTGGTTGTAAGAATCTCCTCCCTAACTAAGATCTGAGAAATACCACTTGGTCCTTTGGGTGTAATAAGCCAAGGTTCCCCCTCAATATCAGGTGCAGACATTTGAAAAGCCTCAGAGGACATTCAAGAAGCCAGATCCATGCTAGCCTCTGATGAGGTCTTGGCAAGAGGAATCTAAAGAAACCACGAGGCAGTCCTCCAGGCTTTCACCAGCCTTGACAGAGATGTCCAGGGGTCCCTGGACAAAAGATGCATCAAACTTAACATTTTTGTCCTACTTGGCAGACGGCTGTCCCTCAGGGCAGAAAGATTCTGGTGCTGCACCCTGAGTCAACTTAAGATGTTGGTTCTACAGGTATGTGGACAAGGTGAAGAGACAACTACGCAGGATCTTAGGCACATAGAGCACTGCATATGACAGTGGGAAACACCTAAACAGAATAGACAATGGTTGTGTTGGTACTTATGGGGAATCTGCCTCCCAAACTGACATTTTCACTTTCTGGATGACATGAACACAGTAAAAACAAAAAATAGGAGAGAGAAGAAACACCAGTGGGGCACTTATCTAAAAACACTGCATTGTATGTAGCACAACAGAGGGATGTTCAGGCCAACATTCTACCATGGCATTCAGACTGTCGGCAAAGTAATTCTGTGTGAGTGCATCTGTACATCACCTTTATGCCCTACACCTTGCATAGGGAGCATATGTGTGGTGTATGGAGATGATTAGAAGTAAAGGTTTTGGTATACTGGCCAGACATTGGGCTATCGCTGGCAGGAGATCCCTTAGGTAAAGAACACTGCAATAGTGATATGAAAGGACACAAAATGTGACATATAACACAAGTAAATGGAAAAAAAATGTTAATGTGGTTTGTTTTCTTTCTGTTAATGTGTGATTTGTTATCTAGTAAGGGATTATTTAATAAAGGTGTTTAAAAAAAAAACAGCAGTTACGGAAGAGTCTTGTCACATAACCCAGTAATCAATAGGGATGAGAACACAAGTAAGCAGTGGAGGGACGTCAGTACTTGGACAAAGAACAGAGCAGTGAGTTACGCATGTTAGGAAGCAGACTTTTGGGAAGTTTCACTTTTGTGAGCAAAGATATAGCAACTTACTGAAAATCAGTTAGATATGCCTGGCACGAATCACCCCTTTCAAAAACATTTTCACAGGATACTGCACTGAAAAACGGGGATCCATGGGCAGACACAATGAAATGGATAAAAAAATAAACCTTGATGGTGGAATAAGGCACACAGGAGCATAGAAACACACAAATAATTTAGAAAACTATATCATAACACTACATCTCCGAAATGAATGATTACAGCTGCAGTAGCCTTATCCTTATGGGGTTATATTCTGCAAATCATATCACAGCTCGCCAGCTTCCCAAGATTCAGGGTACCTTCCATGCACCCAAACTGTAAGGCAACTCGAGCAGAGCTGCTTTAAAGACACGTTTGGGGTTTATACCCTTAACAGCTCTCTTGCCAACAAGGAGGATGAGGCTGAGACCTGAAAGGACAATGGTAGGAAGAACAAAAAATAAATAACCACACCTTGGCATAAACAACACACCACAAACAAGGATAGAGGGAGTGGCTTCTGCATCAGTGATCATTCAAACATCTGTTGTTATGGTAAGCTTAGTTACACAACTGTACTGTGCTTATCAGATTGATCACTGTTGCAGTAGCCTTAGCTATATGGGTAGATTACCCTAGCTTACAACATTTGGTAGCTGGAAGGAAAAAGAGTCCAGGAGCCCTTGGAGAATGATTCATGCAAAGCCTGTTCTTGACCTAGAGAAGAAATCAAGCTAATAATACTTTGTAAAAGTACGTTCAGAGAACCAAGCTACAGCTTCTCCAATACTTCTAGAATCCAACCCTTTCCAAAAAGCCATAGTTGAAGCCAAGGTCCAGGTAGAGTGGGCCTTAACCTTGCATGGAATAGCTTTGTTGTGGTGAGTATAAGAAAAGGTAATAGTCTTAGACAACCATTTGGTTTTGAAACAGTTTGCCCCTTCTTACCTTCACAAGATATAAACAATTGATTCAAAGAGCTGAAAGGCTTATTTTTGTCAAAAACAGTACTCAAGTTGTCTGTGTACATCCAAGGTACAGAGTATCCTTTCTCCCTCAATTTTGGGTTGAGAAAAAAATGAGAAGATGGATAGTTTGTCTTAAACTAAACTCTGATACAGCTTTAGGCATAAAATAAGGCCATCACTGTGGAAAATGAGATAGGGTTGACTCACCATAAGAGCTTGCATATCAGATATTCTTTTTGCAGAGGTCAGAGGAAACAGTAAAACTGTTTTCCATGTTAAAAACAAGTCACCCAGGTTAGCCGGTTTAAATGGAGTGTTAGCTTCTCTAACACAAAATTAAGATCCTGAGGAGCCAAGTTTTCTTGGAAGCCACTTATGCAAAACCACTTTAAAATCATTTTGACATGAGAATGCATCAAAAGAGGAGGATCCATGAGCAGGCATGCTGAAATGGCCAATAAATGAATCATAACAGAGGAGTAAGAAAGGCCATAGGATTATATCTAACCAGGCATATCCTACAACTGGAATGTTCACAGAGGTTCCTTGCTAAAAAAATACAGGGGAAAAGTAAAATGTCCTATGTAGACTGCCTCAAGACAATATCCCTGTATTCTGTCTCCTACAGGTTTTTGAGGGGAGATCTATACAGGCCATTGTCAGTTCTCACTCTGATGGACCTCCTGCATATCCACAAAACAAACAGCACCAGAATTACCATTATAAATACTTAAACCTTGCCTGTGATATAAACAGGACTTGCTGGAAATACAGGTATGTATCCCAAAGACTACCCCATCTCTGGAACAGGATCTCCATCTATGTGAAACAGAGTTCCTCCCTAACCCAATTCAAGTATAACTTGGACAGTTGGATAGAGAACAGGATGTTCATTTCTGGTTTGGCACCTATGTCTCTAATGGACACAGGCAACCTGTAAATGGTTCATCTCCCAGGAACCTGCTTGTAAATGTTTCATCTCCCAAGCCCCTGCTTACACTTGTCAAGGGTACCAGAACGATTGTGGTTGTTAGCCTAGTAAACACCTGTGAAGCTGTAAGGATAATAACTCACACAAATATTGTAAGACCAGAGAAAAACATGCTGATTATGTTGGTGGCATCAATTATAAAACCTCTTCCATCTGCTAATAAATGACTTTTTAGTAGCAGACTTTCTTGCCTCCATTAGTACCTGCTGCATATTCTCAGTAAGCAATTGCCTAAAAGCCTTTAAGGCCCTATCATCCATGATCAGTGTTAGGGTGTATGTAACACCCCTGTTCTTGTGTGAATAAATCCAGTCTGTGAGGAAGCTTGTGGTCATCACCCCTGGCCATTCCAAAACAAGGGAAAGAATCATGTTTGCCTGGACTAGAAGTCAGTAACCACACTGATCTTAGGGGGTTTCTTCTTAATCTTCAGAAGTAACCTGGACATTAATGGAAAGGGTGGAAAAGCATACAGGAGCATTCTTGTTCAAGGAAAAGAAAAGGCATCTGACTTCCAGGCCTTCTTGCATGGGGTCCTGGAGCAGAATCTTACCAGCTGACTGTTCAGACAGGAGGCAAATAAGTCTACTTCTGGAACATCCCACAGATGGATCAAATCTTGGAACCCCCAGAGACAGTTTCCATTTGTGAGGGTCTGCTCTTGTGCTGCTCAGCTAGTCTGCCACACAATTTTGCTCTGATGGAATGTAAGATGACTGTTGAGTAAAACTGTACTGTCTATATATATCCCAAGCCAACATGGTTAGTCTGCAAAGAGGGTAGGCCCTGGTTCCCCTTTGCTTGTTTATTAACCACAACTGTGGTATTGTCTACAAGTCCATGAAGAGGTCCTGTGGATAAACAATTATTCAGTGAGTTGAGTGCTTTGATCAGGGCATCTATTCTACATTTATGTGCTTGTGTCTGCCCTTGTTGTCCAACACATCTTGCACTTTTATACCTGCTGAGACCACTCCCCAAGCAAACATGAGGAGTCTGTGGTGACTGACTGCTTTGGAACACGAACAGAAAAGGGGACACCTGGATCTCTGGATATTTGCAGTCACCACCAAGTGATTTCTCATCTGAAAAAAAAAACAATACCGGGATGTGAAAAGACACAGGATGTTGGTGTTGGGACCAGAGAGACTTCAAATATCACTAACTTTCTCATCTGGAGTACGGCTTAGGGTACCATGAGAATCACAGAAGCCAATAGATGCAAAATCTTGAGGTATTTCCTCACAATCACCAAAGTCTGACTGGAAGACATTAGAAACAGATCTAGATGTAGACTCCCCCTCCCTATCGTTGTGGTGTTCTTATACTTGGTGGCTTTGCAGTTGCCCTCCCATACTATATATTTGATCTGTGACACTCCTCCCAGTCTAGTGGCATTAGTTCATTCAATCTAATAGAGAGAGAACATTTGTGAAGGCCAACCCACTCAGATTCTTAACCTTGAATTAACTTCTGTTCCAGCTTTCTCCATTTCCACTTTACTGAAAAAAAAATTGAAGCTTGTTTCCCCCCTTTCCTGTAACAAGTGTAGTCCAGATACAGATTTGCTGTATCCAGGACTGTTTGTAAGCCCCGAATCCACCCCCCCCACCGCTTAACTAGGGTTAAACTACTCCTGGTGCCATAAAGTCTGCTCTTCAAATTTTCCTTTGCAACTAGCCAGCTTTTTAGTTTTAGCACTCAAATCTGTTTCTTTGAGCTCAGCACTTGTTCAGAACTTGTTGTAAGCACTAAATAAGTTACAAATTACTACAGCACTCAACTTTCCTCACTTGTCTAGAGGAAAACAGTTTTTAGTACTTAATAAATAAGCACCTAGCCAGGCATGTCTAAAGGTCAGCTCCCGGTGTTTTCTCCTGTCTACCTGATGAATCTGGGCATCTTGGGGCAATGCAGCAATTGCCTAATGTACACAGACAACCCTCTCCTCCTACGACCCAGCACTACAAGCTGTGAGAGATGCACTTATATAGCCAAACTGGAAGCAAAGCTCTCTTCACCAAAGACTGGACTAGACAGTCAAGAGGAGAAGGTAAACACTTTCACCACACCTCACTCATCACATAGTCCCTCAAAACCTATGCCACCAAAACACACATAGAAGCACAAAACACATGCCTACATTCATGGAGGCTCTCAATAAAAATCTGGCCAAACAACCGAGACCTCCAAAACAGAAATGCAAGCAACCTCCACCCCCCCAACACAACCCAAATGACACATAGTCCACAAACTCAATGTGTCACTCAACTACAGCCCATAAGGCATAACATACCCAACACTCTAGTCATAGGTGACTCTATAGTCAGGCGCACTGATGTTCCACTCACCAGGCTAAACAAGGAAAAAGTTACTGTCAGCTGCCTGTCAGGTGCCAGGATCCACCACATAATGCACGCACTCAGGTCACTCCACAGCAAGAACAAATATGACTCTGTCATTGCCCATGTTGGTGTGAATGACCTGAGATGTACCTCCCTGGACTACATAAAAAGAGACATGGAGGAGCTCTCCGATCTTGTAGCCCAGGCAGGTATGACCCTAGCCCTGAGTAGCATCCTGCCATCACCCAGAATGATACCACAGTACAAGGACAAAATGATTGACTTCAACAATTGGCTAAGCTTCTGGTGTCATTCTAAGGGAATCCAGTATCTGTCTGCCTGGGATGACATGATTGACAGACCACGATGCTTTGCCAGAGATGGCCTGCAGCTATCACCCTTGGGATTCTGGATACTGGCAAAGGCTCTTGCCACCCCTATAGTGCCTTTTTTAGCCAAGGTTCAAATGAAAAATTCACCACCGTAACAGGTACAAGCAAGCAAAATCTGAGGGTAATGCTACTCAATGTTAGAAGTCTAAACCTCAAAATGCACTCACTCAAGGCGCTCCTTAAAATGGAGAACATCGACATCTGTGCAGTGACAGAGACCTGGTTCAAAGCTCCAGAGAACACCTCTGCATTACCAGGCTATAATTCATACCACACCTTTTGGCCACCTAACCCAGACCAAAACACTAAAGGTGGAGGAATGTCCATATTCATTAAGGATATCCACACCTCCAAGCTAGTTACTTAGCATAATGCATCCGAGATTATCCAAGTTCAACTAACTCTGGGCAAGACCGCAGTCCAGATTGTAGCTTGCTACAGATCCCCCCACCATGCCCCAGGATTCCCACTCCTCTTTTCTTGATACACTGGGAAATATTAGGGTACAACCCAACACCCTAATAATGGGTGATTTTAACTACTCCACCATTAACTGTGAAAACTACTCATACCAACTCTTTTGCTCAATGTTTTCTGGAATTCATAAATTCCAGTGCCTTGGATGAACTTATCCACGCCCCTACCAGGGGCAGCAATATCCTAGACCTGGTCATTACCAACATGGGCAACCGGTGTTCCACACCAGAGGTCAGTTCCTTGTTGGGCAGAGCCGACCACAAGCTAATCACTCTAGACATCCACATCCCACCCCCACCCCCATTAGGGAAACAACCATAAAATATTTCTCCAAAGCCAACTTCACGCTTCTTAAGACAGAAGTGGCAAACTTCACGACACCCATGCAGAATGACAATAGAGGTATGACTGCCGAATCCTACACAAATGCACTTTATAAGCACTAGTGCATGGATCATGCTATCCCTAACAGAACCAAGATGCTATTCTCCAAAAAAGGAAGCCAATCTGGTGGTCTTCTGCCATAAACAAACTCTACAACAGAAGAAAGAAACTGTTGCAAAAAAGAGTAAAATCCCATGATTGGAGGAACTCCCTGGTCAGCCTCAGTAAGAAGCTGAGGTCCCTCATAAAATCCTCTAAAGCTGGTTATAAAAACAAAATTGCCACTGATTCTAAAGACAACCACAAAGCATTCTATAGCTATGTCAAAAATCTCAATGGCAATACTCAGATCTGCTCTGAGTTACAGCACAATGGCACTAAATATACAGAACCATCTGATATTGCCAATATCCTGGCAGATAGGTTCAGTGCTAACTTTACCCCCCTCTCACCCCCTAAAGGGCCCATCTATATACCGGAAGAATGCAATGTTCCTGTAATTATGGCTGAACAGGTAAAAACCTCACTCTCCAAAGCCAAGAACACAGCATCCATGGGACCTGACAACATCCCAAGCTGCCTTCTACACAAACTACAGAATGAACTGGCACCCCACCTAAGTTCCATGTTAGTCATAGCCTCACCTCAGGCTTTGTGCCCATTGAATGGCACACCACGATGATTATCCCACTCCACAAAGGGGGAGCCACGGCAGACCCCAGGAACTACCGCCTCATTAGCCTGACATTGGAGATCTCCAAACTCTGGACCCCACACAGTTCGGGTTTGTAAAAGGCAGATCATGTATCCTAAACCTGATTGACTTCTTTGAAGCAGTCACCAAAGCCATAGATGAGGGTAAGGTGGTTTACACAGCCTATCTAGAGCTCACCAAGGTATTCAACATCATCCCCCACTTTGGAGTTATAGATAAACTCACTAAACTAGGTATAAATCCCTATGTCACAAGATGGGTTGCCAACTGGCTTACTGAAAGAACCCACACTGTGAAAGTAGCAGACTCCAAATCAGACTTCAGACCAGTGACAAGTGGAGTACCACAGGTTCAGTCCTGGGTCCTCTCCAATTTGATATCTACTTCTCTGACGTACAGGCTAACACAGAAGGTCTTTGGCTAATGAAGTTCACAGATGACTGCAAACTAGGAGCCATAATCGAAACTCTTAATGATGTGGACATCCTGCAAAAGGGCCTCACTGAGACAGATGCCTGGTGTCAAAGCCATGGCCTCAAGCTCAATGCCAAAAACTGCATTGTCATCCCCTTTGGTAAAAACTCTGTACCTATGAACTACCACATAGGTGGTAGTCTACTTAACAATGAAAGTGTGATAAAAGACCTTAGGACAAAGGTGGACAGTAGTCTCTTCTTTGATAATCACATCGCCACAGTGGTCAGGAAATCCTTCTACATGGCACACCTCATCACAAAAGGTTTCTCATCTAGAAAAAAGGGGTCATTGTTCCCCACTACTCATCACTCATTATACCCATTACAGAGTACAATGCCCCTTTTGGTATATACCTCACAAGACATCTACAACAACTGGAAAGGCTGCAGAAATACCTCACAAAGAGAATTACTGGCCTCAAACAGATGCCCTATGCAGACCATCTCAAAAAAACTCCAGCTTTACTCCGTCGCATATCACCTACTCAGAGGTGATCTCTGCCTAACATACAAAGCTATGTCAAACCCAGAGCTGTTGGACATGCTCCACTTAAAGAAATCCCAATCCCTCCGAGCTACATGCTCTGGTGACCTAAACCTTGTCACCACAATAAACAGAACATGCTGGAGGGATAGATTCCTGTCCCAGAGACTTTCCATACTCTGGAACAGACTACCTATCTATGTCAAACAGAGCTCCTCATTAGCACTCTTCAAGAAAAATCTTGATGATTGGATGGGAAATAGGAAATTCACCCCGGGGATCACTTCTGTGGCTCTGCTTGACAGGGGCACAGGAAAATAATTTTCTTGGGTGGTGAAAGCCAGGGTACCTTTTTTGGCTAGGCTTATATAGGCCCTAGGGTCAATAGCCCTACCTATGAACCTATGAACCTATTTTTCCTGTGGAAGAAAATCTCTTTGAACTATGATGTCTGGTTGACATCCCAGAAACACAATCCTGTGATCAGGAGTTAAGAAAGACTTTTGAATGTTCTCTTGGAATCCCAGCTTGTGTAAAAGATCACTCACCCAAGAGAAAGAGAGATTCCTGACACTGAAAAAGACTCTGCAAGTTGTCCAGATATGTTAAAATGTGAATACCCTCTAGCTTGCAATGAGCTATAAATGGAGCCAGATACTTTGTGAACATTCTTGATGCAATGGATAGTCTAAAGGGTAACTCAGAGAATTGATTATGTGATTGTGATGCACAAAACCTTATGAAATGCCTAAAATCTGGATGAAAACGAATGTAATAAGTATCTTTCAAATCAAGTGGTACCAGGAAACGTGAATAAGGAAGAATTAACAGGCTGTGAAGTGACCTCATTTTGAACTTGGACACCATCACTAACGGGTTTAGTAAAGAAAGATACAGAAATAGTCTCCATGCATTTTGTTTCTTTCTTTGGCACTAAAACCAGTCTTGAATAAAATACCTTTTGCCATCTGGGAATGAGGAAATGGTACTACCACTCCCTGGGACTGCATGCGATGAAGGCCAGGTGGAAACAAGCAAGTCTGGTCTGGAGAATGAGGAATTATCCCCTGGAAAGAAGGATTGTCCTCCCTTTGCAATCTCCAATCTTGATGAATGTCCAACAGAACCCATTTGTTTGAAACTATCTGTTGCCAAAGAGAAAAGTGGAGAGTCAGACTTTCCGGATGAAAAAAGGTCTCCCAGGACAGGGACAGAGAACAAAGTCTCTTAAACACTCATTCTGAATTATTTAACTGTCCTTCATTTTGGGAGCTTCCAGAATTATTTTTTTTCAAATAAAAATGTTACTATTTTCTGCATTATACACACATCATAAACAATTGCAGATTAGAGATGAGCAATAATATGCAAGAGAACATAATACTACTAACTATGTACAATATGTACAGTAGTGCTGCTTAAGGACATTAATACCATCGAAAGTAAAGTTAGTTGAATATATATATATAAAAACCTCGTGTTCAGGAACGTGAGGGCTTGTAAAACTCAACACTGCTTGTTCGCAAAGTCACAAAAATACTGCGTTCCTCTGCAGACACCAGCATGTAGTACTAAGCAGCAATAGCAAGTAAAAATCAAAACCAGAAAGCAGTCCACAACGTCCAAAACGATAAAAAACCTTCTTTATTGCATGCAGTAGTAAGCGCTTTCACCAAAACGGCTTCCTCAGACTGTAGCAGCATACACATCGCACAGTCATTAAATAGCTTCAATAATTAACAACAGGGTGTTGTTCAAATCAATTAATTAAACAATAAAATATTCATGAAGCTTCTACTATGAAAACATCCATCATAAAACATAGATAAAACAACAGTTAAAAACAAGCAAAAGTGACTGTTCAAAAAATAATAAAATATATTATATATATTATTTTATATTTAATTTTATTTATTCACAGCTTTACCTAACTTCCTTATTTTCAGAAAAGGTTGTAGACTAACTTTATCATTCAAACCAGGGGTTGAATCAGCTCTGCACCTTATAATCCATCTGAGTTCCATCTCAAGTGTATAAGCTTCCACATCCCCACCCCTCATAGTGTCATGAATAATCTGTAAGACAAAAAAGGTAAAGGAATGTGTAGTCCCTGCCTGTATCTGATGTTTCGCTAGTGCATTAGTGATATCACCTATTCTCATTTTATAGAGATGTTCCCTAATTCTCAATCTCAACTGCCTATTGGTTTTGCCAATATAAAACGCTTGGCAGGCAGTGCAACTAGCGAGATAAATCACATTTACTGACCTACAATTAGTCCCTGTGGAAAAAGAAAAGATTTGTCCAGTGACAGGCTGTTCAAATATATTACTATTGTTAATAAAACTACACTGATTACAACTACCACATGCAACCGTATTAAAATTTGACGTCATGTACCTCACACCTTCCTTATGACACAACATACTTTTCAAATTCATCTTATTCTTGTATGTGTATCTAGGTCTTATTCCTACTAATTTAGAAACATCTTCATCTACAGTGAGCACATCCCAATATTTTTCTATAATATATTTTATATTGGTTACATCACTAGTATAATAAATAGGTACATTCACTGTAACATTCGCCTTATGTGCCTGTCCTTGAGTAACTAACTCCTCGGCCTTAAAATTACTAGAGAAATAAGGGCAGGCTCTAGTTCCTCTCAGACTATATGTGTCAGTCAAAGCCCTGTTTATTTCCGCATCCTTATAAGACCTCTTCAAAAACATGGTTCTTAAATTCTCAGCTTCAGCCATAAAGCCACTATCAGAGGGATTCAGTCGGGACGCCCTCATGGTCTGCCCCTTTACAACATTTTCAAATACATGTAGTGGATGCATACTTGTTCTATGGAGCAGAGTATTTCTATAACACATTTTCCTATGTACCGATGTATTAACCAGTCCATTGTCTAATCTAATAACATATACATCCAAAAAAGAAATATAACTCCTTGAATAACTCATGGTAAATTTAAGATAACTAGTAGTGCTATCTATAAAGCTCTTAAACTGTAGTAACTGTTCCTCATTACCATCCCAAATTAAAAAGAGGTCATCCACGAACCTCTTATAAAAAGGGACATATTGCTTAAATTCAGAACTGGGGAGCAATGCTACATTCTCCCATTCAGCCATGACAACGTTGGCGTAGCTATTGGCACATGACGTGCCCATAGCTACGCCATCATTCTGGATAAATAACTCTTTTGCAAAAACAAACACGTTGTTATCCAAAATAATTTCCAGGAACAGAGCTATTAACTCAATCAAACTATTGTCCATGGTCGTGTACTTCTTCAAATATTCCTGTACACTTTCAACTCCACTACCATTAGGGATCATATACATATACATTTATATAGATTTAAAAATTATTTAAGGCAATTACTAGTTAGCTGCACCGAAAACAAATGTTTATTTTGTATATTTTTATAATAGGACAATTTTTATAGTAAAATTATATATTACAATACATTAGATTAATTGGTAAATTGAGTTAGTGTATTATTACAATTGTCATTAGTGTAAGAACAATATTTGTTGTATGAATTTCTTCAACAGAATTTTTTATGAATTTCATAATTTTTTATAACAATTTTCATAAATTTAACAGGACACTGCATATGTTAGTATATAAAGATACTTAATGGTAGGGTATGGTTTCATGACATCTTAAATAAACCATAGTTGAATATATGTATATATTTTAGTAAATGTTGTTATAATTTTCTTAGTATATTATAGCAGTATTTTTTATAGAATAGGATATATATATATATATATATGTATTTGTTTAAGGGTATATTATACAAGTATAGTTGCATTAGTTTTCTATACACATGAAATGTTTTGAAAAAGGGACATTTCTCTTTTAAGAAACCATCAGTGAAAATTAATGACATTAATTAAATAATTATTCAATATACCAAACAATATATAAACCTTGTGTTGAGACAGTAGTATGTATTCTGAAGAAGTTCGAATGAACGAAACCTAGGTCAATAAAGAACTTTTGGGAGAAGAACGTGTGGTGGCTTTTCGTTTGGTTCCAGTTTGCCTTGCTGTGAGTTTGTCTATTAACTCTGGGTTCTGCTTTTCACCTCCTTATTGGCATCGACTACATCTTGCTTTCCTATACAAGGTCCGTTGTATACACTGGTTATTAGTTTTTATGGCTAGTGAGAGTGGTTCGGTGGATGTCGGGAGTATGTTACAGCAGATTTGTGAGACTTTAAAAGAACATTCGGTTCTTATACAAAAAATACTAACTAAAGATGTGGTGGAATTATCGCATTCAGGGGATAGCTTGGGTCTACCCCTTACACAACCTACGCCACCCATTGTTTCAACGCAAGGTAAATCTGATACACACTGTCAAGAAAAAACTATTAGAGACATAAACTGTTGGAAAACTACTGAATTTAGTTTTCAGAATGTATGCACTCCACAACGTTTACAAGTTGAAGTGGTGTCTGAACCAAAACCTATGCAAGAAATGCTTAGAACATTTGAAACAAAATTGTTTAAACTTAAACGGACTCAATTAGAGAACTGTTATTTAACACGCAATATAGAACTGGGAATCATTCCCAAAGGTTTACGGCTTTGGAGGTATCCAAATGGCTGTGAAAAACATGTCAGCATGTTAAATGAACTGCATGCGTTTTTTGATAATTGTGGCATCCGGCTGATGGAAATAATGGTCAAATATAACAATATAAAAATTGAAGAGTTATTAAATCAATTAGACGAACTGAATCAAAATATTTCAAAAGATCTTCTTTTTGACCATATATACGATCAATACACGCACATCATATCGGATGTTACGCACAGTTGTGACATCTTGTTTCAAAAGAAAAATGTAAAAATTCAACGTGACACACAGAGATATGCACAAAATCAAGTATATCCAAAATCTGGAGGTTTAAAGGGTAAACACCATGGCAACCAACATACAGAGAGTTTTTCGGCAGTTGCAGATGACGTCAATCCGCCGTATGAGGGAGATGACGAGAACATTCGGAATGGTGGCGAGGACAGCATGGAGGAAGGTATTAGGAGATCTAACCGGTTAAGAAACCAGAGCGAGTACAATAACCAGCAGGAATTTAATAAAAAAGGCGTAAAACCGAAGCAGACTTTTTTGGGACATTACAAAGCAGGCGGAAAGCGGAAATAAATGTACATACAGAGGCAGTGGCACAGGCGGGTACAAATGGAGTAGAAAAAGGTTTCTTTGAACTTTTTCATTTCCAACAGTCGCAAGAAGTTGACAAATCAAATTTGAATGTGAGTACGCCATGCCTTGATTCTGCCTCCGGTTTATTTAAACATAATAAACAATGTACAAGTTTAACACCTTATTATAAGAACTCATCCTCCGCAGTTGGTTTAGATATTGACTATGATAATATTACATGTGATATGTGCAACAGTAATTGCCTTTATGTTTCTGAGGGGAAACAAGATGTTTATGATAACTTAATTAATGATGCACTTTTGAATTTGAGCATATATCAATATAATGATATTGAGCTCAATGACAAAATAGATAATGTGTATTTTCAAAATACTGATAAGCAAATATATGATAATGGAGAATGTTATCATGAACAATGTAATGAAGTGAACTTTTACATAGATTGTAATCCAGATCATTACTCAGTTAACAATCATAAGTGTATGGAATTGCAAGTCACAGATACTAATATATATTCCAATGCAGATATAGTATCTGATATTAATGATCATGTTTTTTTTAAGCAACCCTAATATAGTGACAAATGCAAAGCATGATTTTAAGGTATATAATTATTCTTCAATGAATATAAATGTGGAACATGCTAATTTATTCTCTAAAGGGTTTAATTTTATCCCTTGCAAAAAAGGCAACATAGTAGAATCCATATTGGATTTGAAGTTATTTTCACGAAAATTTAATTTAAAAGTATTTTTCACAACAGAACAGACAACCAAAGTCAACAATATAAGTCTTTTACAAAACCTAGTTTATTCAATCCACCCATGAATGATGAAATAGCTAATTTTGAAAAAAGAAGTGAATATGATGTAAGAATGTTTTATAAAAAATATAAGCACAAAATACATTCAAATATGACTCAAGAAGAACAAATACTACTTAATGAAATCAGTAATGACTTGAATTTAAGAATAATGAGGCCAGACAAGGGTAATGGTATAGTCATATTAGATTATAGTGATTATAGTTCTTACATGACTAATATGCTATTAAGTGATACATATGTTGAAATAAGTAAGAATCAAGTGAATATAGCTTTTAAAAGAATAGAAATTCTATTAGATGACATGTTATACCAGGGGGAAATTACTGAGAGTGAACATGAATATTTAAAGAATGAATATCCAGTAATAAGTGGTATCTTTGGTATACCAAAGATACATAAAGGCCTCAATAATCTACAATTTCGACCTATCGTAGATGGAAACAGAAGTAAAACATGTTATATAAGTCATTACTTAGATCATTTCTTTAAGGAAAGTATGAAATGTTTCACTTATATAACAAAAGATTCATGGTATTTTTTGTGTAAACTAAAAGAAATTGAAATGAAAAAGGAATATACTTTTGTAACAGTTGATGTCGTCAATCTTTTTACAACAATTCCTCATGATATTGGTCTTATATGGCTCGAAGAACAATTGTTTGAGACACATTTATACGAACAAGAACAAATTAATACACTAATAAATTTGATGGATATTGTCTTAAATAACAATTTTATATATTTTGAAGGAAGTTATTATCAGCAAGTCCATGGGGTAGCTATGGGGGCACCATGTGCCCCCATGTATGCAAACCTTATCATGAGCTATTGGGAACATAATTACTTGTTCCAATCGGAGTTTTCTAAACATCTTAAAATGTATACCAGATATCTAGATGATATTTTCATCATTTGGGACCATGAAAAAGATATGTTAAAAACTTTTTTGGAATATATAAATACTACAGTGAAATTTTTAAAATTTACTCACCATGTTCATGATGAGAAAATTACTTTTTTGGATGTAGACATTGTATACAATAAAGAAACAAACATCTTAAAAACACAAATACATAGAAAGTCAACGTTCTCAAATGCATATTTGCATTTTAATAGTTGGCACCCTGACCATCAGAAAAAAGCGATTATTAAAGGGCAGATGGTCAGGGCAGCCAGAATGGTAAGTGAAGAGCAAGACTTTATAGAAGAGCTTAAATATATTATGCAAATGTTCATGAATAGAGGATATCCGGAACAATTTTGTGTAAGAGTATACAATGAAGTAAAAAATAAGAGAAAAAAATGGAATATATACTGCGATATTAAAAACTGGTTCTTTAAATAAAACAACATTGGATAGTACAGGAAAGGTTGAAAAAAACTTTTCTAACAATGTTCCATTATATATTACTACTTATAATGATTGCTTCAAGGATATTGAGATAATAATCAGAAAAAAATTGGAATTTTTTCATGAATGAAAAAACTTGGAGGCAACTTTTTCTGGGTCCAATAAAATTTGTGTATAGGAAGAGTCCATCATTTAAAAATATATTAGAAAATAAAGGAGTCATTAATAAGTATAGCAATAGAAATAAAGGACATTTTAAATGTGGAACATGTACTGCATGTAGTTACATACATTGTTCTGGTACTGAAATAATGATTAATGGTTGTAAAATTAAGATATACGGACATTATAATTGTTTAACATCAAATGTAGTATATATGGCTTTGTGTCAACAATGTAAAGCCTTCTATGAAGGGAAAACAAAAAGACAATTTAGAGAACGCATTAAGGAACATCTTTTAGATATACAACATCACAAGAGCACTAATGCCTTAGCTAGGCACGTCATTGAGAATACAGATCATAAATTCAAATTTTTAATTATTAATCAAATTAAATATGATTTACAAGGGAAAATAGTCACATACCATCTAGATATGGAAGAATTAAAATGGCAAATACGTTTGAATTCATACATTCTACCTGGTATAAATGAATATTTAACCATCATGCCATTATTGAAATTGAATAGAATTAATGGGAAATAGAAGATGTGAGGTAAAATTTAATATTAGTTACATAAATTAATAATTAAAAATATATTAATTACATGGTATTTTTGACTAATGGTAATATCAAATTTTATATTAGTGTTTTTGGCTATTATAGTGGGTTATATATATATGGATTACATATACATTTATATAGATTTAAAAATTATTTAAGGCAATTACTAGTTAGCTGCACCGAAAACAAATGTTTATTTTGTATATTTTTATAATAGGACAATTTTTATAGTAAAATTATATATTACAATACATTAGATTAATTGGTAAATTGAGTTAGTGTATTATTACAATTGTCATTAGTGTAAGAACAATATTTGTTGTATGAATTTCTTCAACAGAATTTTTTATGAATTTCATAATTTTTTATAACAATTTTTATAAATTTAACAGGACACTGCATATGTTAGTATATAAAGATACTTAATGGTAGGGTATGGTTTCATGACATCTTAAATAAACCATAGTTGAATATATGTATATATTTTAGTAAATGTTGTTATAATTTTCTTAGTATATTATAGCAGTATTTTTTATAGAATAGGATATATATATGTATTTGTTTAAGGGTATATTATACAAGTATAGTTGCATTAGTTTTCTATACACATGAAATGTTTTGAAAAAGGGACATTTCTCTTTTAAGAAACCATCAGTGAAAATTAATGACATTAATTAAATAATTATTCAATATACCAAACAATATATAAACCTTGTGTTGAGACAGTAGTATGTATTCTGAAGAAGTTCGAATGAACGAAACCTAGGTCAATAAAGAACTTTTGGGAGAAGAACGTGTGGTGGCTTTTCGTTTGGTTCCAGTTTGCCTTGCTGTGAGTTTGTCTATTAACTCTGGGTTCTGCTTTTCACCTCCTTATTGGCATCGACTACATCTTGCTTTCCTATACATTCTCCCATTCAGCCATGACAACGTTGGCGTAGCTATTGGCACATGACGTGCCCATAGCTACGCCATCATTCTGGATAAATAACTCTTTTGCAAAAACAAACACGTTGTTATCCAAAATAATTTCCAGGAACAGAGCTATTAACTCAATCAAACTATTGTCCATGGTCGTGTACTTCTTCAAACACCCTGTTGTTAATTGTTGAAGCTATTTAATGACTGTGCGATGTGTATGCTGCTACAGTCTGAGGAAGCCGTTTTGGTGAAAGCGCTTACTACTGCATGCAATAAAGAAGGTTTTTTATCATTTTGGACGTTGTGGACTGCTTTCTGGTTTTGATTTTTACTTGCTATTGCTGCTTAGTACTACATGCTGGTGTCTGCAGAGGAACGCAGTATTTTTGTGACTTTGCGAACAAGCAGTGTTGAGTTTTACAAGCCCTCACGTTCCTGAACACGAGGTTTTTATTTTTATGCTACATGTTTTAACAGGAACGTGGTCTCTCTGTGCTAGCCTTTTATTCTTGATTTGGTTTATTTCGTGTTCGTGGTCTTGCACAGAGAGCATGGCTTGTACTGGAGGAGACGAAATTGAATTAGCGTACGTACCTGACGTCAATGACACTGTTCGTCGGAAGCTAGGAAGATTCAATGATTGTGTGGCTGGAAAGGAGAATGTCCTGCTAATGTTTGAGCCGGAAGATACACGTGGATCCGAAACGGATAACGTAGATGACCTGGTGGTCCTAGCCGAAGAATTGGATACTTTGGAAGCAGAATTTGTTAAATTAAAGAGACTACAACTGCAGAGACACCATTTTGAGGCTTGCCTTAAAAAACGGATAATTCCTAGGGGGCTGAGAGTACTTAAAATGCCAACCTCAGGTAACCATTTTCCTGATTTGTTGTTACAATGGCAAAAATTGAACATGGACTTAAGCTTTAATTATATGAAGCTACTGATAGAGTATCATACACCAGAGGAAGAAGCGTTACGTGAGAGAGTGGTTCATTTACATGGGTCTATCACTTCGAAGTATTCTTCTTCGAAGGCCAGTGCTGGCATGGATAGACTCATGGAGAATGTGTTACTTTATGAGAAACGTTTACTTGATCAGAAAAAGCAGAAGATTGAGAGAGATGTATATGATTTTAAAAACGGCCAAGTCTTTACTTGGCCGAGGACTATGTCGGTGAGAACCAAAGGAAAGTACTTTTCGACTAATGTTAATGCAACTAATAAGACTGTTTCACATAGTATTGATTCAAACAGTAACAGTGATAGATTGACTGATGTAAATAAATGTGTGAATGATTTGGGGGTGGGGGAAGCTCCTGTCCCTGCTGTTGAATTGATTAATAATGTGAATTTGTATCCCTCTGTAGTTACTGTGAATAGGAGTACACACTCTGATACTCTGGTTTCCTCTAATGTTGAGACAACTAATCAAAGTACTCGATCAGTTAGAGCTGATGATTTAGTTGTTAGGAAGAAAACTACTAACAATAGTATTAACAAAGAAGGGAATGATAACATTAATCTAAGGGATATCCCTTTCCCAATACAGTCTCCTCGTTTCAGGGGGAGAACACGCTCTATGAGCAGAGGTCGCCAGAAAAGAAAAGTAGTGGAAACAGAACATGTTGGCCCAACCATAAAGAAAATGTGGGCTACGAAGGAGAATCGATTGTGATTAACTTATCCAGCAGGATGTTAAATAGAGAGGAGGAGTATGTGCTCAATAAGGGTCTAACTTTCATACCCAGTAAGTTTAGTGATATTACAGACACAGTGATTGATGTCAAAATGTTTACCAGGAATGTCCAATTAAAACTTGATTATGGTATGTGTGAGAGTAGTCCTAATATAGGTAGTACTAGGACTGGGTTTAAACCAGTGAGTACGTATGTACCTATTTTGAACCCTGTTTTAGAGACATATACTAAATTAGTAGAACAAGATTTACATATATACTATAGTAGTCACAATGTTAAGAATAAGAGAAAGAAGAATAATTTGACATACAAACAGAGACAAGCTTTGTGTGATTTGAAGAGGGATGATTCTATAGTAATAACTCCTGCTGACAAGGGAGGTCCCATCGTAGTGATGAGTACAGAAGATTATAATAGGAGTGTGTATGATTTCCTGAGTGATACTAGATTTTATTCCAAATTGAACATGGATGAAGTGAGGAATAAAGTATTCCGGGTATACGACACGATAGATGACCTGCATAAAAGTGGTGTTATAGATAAGGACCTTTTCAGGTTTCTGAGGGTTAATAATCCACTTATACCCGTTTTGAAAGGCCTCCCGAAGGTTCATAAAAACCTACATAACCCCCCGATGAGACCGATAGTGTCAGGACAGGGGTGGTTAACACAACCTTTCTCATTGTTCGTTGAACGACATCTTAGACCAGTAGTTGAAGCTAATGTTAATATTTTAAAAGATAGCAAACAGTTTATAATTAGCTTGTATGAATGCATGACTAAATTTGATGAAAGGAAAGAATATTTCTTGGTTACTTTGGATGTAGTCAGTTTATTTACTATGATCCCTAATGGTAGTGGAGTTGAAAGTGTACAGGAATATTTGAAGAAGTACACGACCATGGACAATAGTTTGATTGAGTTAATAGCTCTGTTCCTGGAAATTATTTTGGATAACAACGTGTTTGTTTTTGCAAAAGAGTTATTTATCCAGAATGATGGCGTAGCTATGGGCACGTCATGTGCCAATAGCTACGCCAACGTTGTCATGGCTGAATGGGAGAATGTAGCATTGCTCCCCAGTTCTGAATTTAAGCAATATGTCCCTTTTTATAAGAGGTTCGTGGATGACCTCTTTTTAATTTGGGATGGTAATGAGGAACAGTTACTACAGTTTAAGAGCTTTATAGATAGCACTACTAGTTATCTTAAATTTACCATGAGTTATTCAAGGAGTTACATTTCTTTTTTGGATGTAGATGTTATTAGATTAGACAATGGACTGGTTAATACATCGGTACATAGGAAAATGTGTTATAGAAATACTCTGCTCCATAGAACAAGTATGCATCCACTACATGTATTTGAAAATGTTGTAAAGGGGCAGACCATGAGGGCGTCCCGACTGAATCCCTCTGATAGTGGCTTTATGGCTGAAGCTGAGAATTTAAGAACCATGTTTTTGAAGAGGTCTTATAAGGATGCGGAAATAAACAGGGCTTTGACTGACACATATAGTCTGAGAGGAACTAGAGCCTGCCCTTATTTCTCTAGTAATTTTAAGGCCGAGGAGTTAGTTACTCAAGGACAGGCACATAAGGCGAATGTTACAGTGAATGTACCTATTTATTATACTAGTGATGTAACCAATATAAAATATATTATAGAAAAATATTGGGATGTGCTCACTGTAGGTGAAGATGTTTCTAAATTAGTAGGAATAAGACCTAGATACACATACAAGAATAAGATGAATTTGAAAAGTATGTTGTGTCATAAGGAAGGTGTGAGGTACATGACGTCGAATTTTAATACGGTTGCATGTGGTAGTTGTAATCAGTGTAGTTTTATTAACAATAGTAATATATTTGAACAGCCTGTCACTGGACAAATCTTTTCTTTTTCCACAGGGACTAATTGTAGGTCAGTAAATGTGATTTATCTCGCTAGTTGCACTGCCTGCCAAGCGTTTTATATTGGCAAAACCAATAGGCAGTTGAGATTGAGAATTAGGGAACATCTCTATAAAATGAGAATAGGTGATATCATTAATGCACTAGCGAAACATCAGATACAGGCAGGGACTACACATTCCTTTACCTTTTTTGTCTTACAGATTATTCATGACACTATGAGGGGTGGGGATGTGGAAGCTTATACACTTGAGATGGAACTCAGATGGATTATAAGGTGCAGAGCTGATTCAACCCCTGGGTTGAATGATAAAGTTAGTCTACAACCTTTTCTGAAAAGAAGGAAGTTAGGTAAAGCTGTGAATAAATAAAATTAAATATAAAATAATATATATAATATATTTTATTATTTTTTGAACAGTTACTTTTGCTTGTTTTTAACTGTTGTTTTATCTATGTTTTATGATGGATGTTTTCATAGTAGAAGCTTCATGAATATTTTATTGTTTAATTAATTGATTTGAACAACACCCTGTTGTTAATTGTTGAAGCTATTTAATGACTGTGCGATGTGTATGCTGCTACAGTCTGAGGAAGCCGTTTTGGTGAAAGCGCTTACTACTGCATGCAATAAAGAAGGTTTTTTATCGTTTTGGACGTTGTGGACTGCTTTCTGGTTTTGATTTTTACTTGCTATTGCTGCTTAGTACTACATGCTGGTGTCTGCAGAGGAACGCAGTATTTTTGTGACTTTGCGAACAACCAGTGTTGAGTTTTACAAGCCCTCACGTTCCTGAACACGAGGTTTTTATTTTTATGCTACATGTTTTAACAGGAACGTGGTCTCTCTGTGCTAGCCTTTTATTCTTGATTTGGAATATATATATATATATATATATATATATATATATATATATATATATATAGAGAGAGAGAGAGAGAAAAGATAGATATTTGGATATATATAACATATTACACTTCATTTTACATATATAGTCAGAGATAGAAGAGGAAGATTAACACTGTTCTTGAACCAAAAAGGAAGAAAAATAAAAGAAAGAAAAAGAAAGAAGCGTAAAGAATAAGGAGGTACAGAGGAAAAACTTCTAACAATAGTGCACCATCAACATTCACAGTTACTTAATCTTCAGAAGGATGTTCAAATAGGATATTCCAGAATTTCTGGAAGTAAGCACATTTGTTAGTGCTTCTTATTAAGAGTTTTTGTGAGGTAATATATTTAATCGCCATAGTTCTAAAACCTTTCCAAGACATTTTAGTACGATCTAGCCAGTGTTTGGCTATGTAGAATTTGACTAGTAGGCAAAGTGTTATTAAGACATGTAATCCTAATTTTGAGATTTTAAGATTAGTGACAAGGAGTATTGCCATCTCCCACAAGAGGGTTGATTTGTGGTACCCCATTTTGTCTAGTCTCACTTTGAGAGAGCACCAGATACTGTGAGAATATCTACAGAACCACATTATATGTATAATATCTGCATGTGGGTAGGAGCAGCAGAAGCATGTAGATGATACATTAGGGTTAAATTTATTTAAGATAGAAGGAGTAAAATATGAATTGTTGTTGATCATAAATTGTGTGTATGTGAGATTCTTAAATGGGGAAAATAGGAGGGTGGATTTAATGGCTGACATTTTTTGGTCTTCCAATTGGTCAGATCCAGACCTCTCAACCGTGCCGAATTACTCGGTTTTTACCGAGTTTTGGGGTTCAAATGAAGGGGTGCCACGATTCCCGAGTGGCACCCCTTCATTTCCGATTTTTTTCTCTTTGTTTTTAAGTTTTCCTGGCTGGAGCTGACATCATCACTTATGCGATGATGTCAGCTCCCTCTGGGATTTCCAGCCTTCGCGATTACATCAGCTCTGTCTACCAGCCTGTTGGAAATGAGTTCAAGGAGCTCACGCATTTCCGGCTGGCCAGGCTCAAATGCAAGTGGGAGATTTACTGGCTGCTGCAGGGATTATCGGCTGCGTCGAATGCGAAGCAGAATGAAGTACTTCAGCTGTGCTCAAATGCGAATGCCTCTTGATTTTGGGATGACTGGCTGGATTCGGCTGCTCAGTTACGAGCGGGAACGGAATGAAGTACAAGGCGAGTTCTGTTGGTGGGGAATGAAGTAAGGAAACTGTGTGTGTGTGTGTGTGTGTGTGCCTGTGTGTGTGTGTGTGTGTGTGTGTGTCTGTGTGTCTGTGTGTGTGTGACTTGATGGATGCATTTATGGATGAATCGTACCCTGAACTGGGAATTAGTGTTGATTACTAGCTGTCCAGTTTATGCAGCCTATATATTCTATTATGAGGTTTCTAGAAACCCTGAAGTCTTAATTCCAGCATTTATTAGCAACATCAAGAATATCTTAAAGCATGACCCTATGATATGGTGCCCCCATATAACTGAGAGATTTTAATGAAGATCTAGTAACAGTCTCTATGTACAGATTAATTGCATATTACTTAATCGATTCCTTCTCAAATAGGCATTTAAAGAGTGACAACATTACAGCTTTCTTCTATATTATTTATTACTTTCTTCCTGAAGGTCTACAACTAAAATTTCAGAAATAGCATTTATGAGTTCAAAGACTCCCTCTGAATGCAACATCAGTTGGTTTTGACCAAAATGGGTCAATGTTTATATATACAAACAGAGTAGTTAAATAAGTGGAATTCTCTTCAGGAAAATATTAAAATAATTCACATTCAGTGGTAGGGGAGTGGATATTTAGAAAAACAGTTTTGATATTTATATGGCTACATCCAAGCTTGAGTATGAAATAACTGAACTATATCTATGTCTTCCATTTATTCTGTTGTGCATTCATTTGCATGGCAGAATGAGCTGCAGGATCATTTGTTTGAATGTTCATTTTCTTAATAAACATTTATTTTGTTGGATGGGATGTGAGTGTTTGTGTTTTGGTAAGTGTGTGTGTGTGTGTGTGTGTGTGTGTGTGTGTGTGTGTGTGTGTGTGTGTGTGTGTGTGTATGTGAAAATGCCCCCCATGCAATACACCTGGTGGCTAGAGACAGAGGCTCAAACCCTGTACCTTGAGTATAGGATAAAAAGAGCCTAACATCCCTAGCCACCACCACTTGTGAGCTTTGCCCAGGTTTCTTTGTGTTAACAGTTGAGAGCTATAGTGAGAACTGAATTTGGATTCCTCAGGTTTTTTGTGCTAAGAGTTGAGAGCTATTGTGAGAATTGAATTTGGATTTTTGTGCTAAGAGTTGAGAGCTATTGTGAGAATTGAATTTGGATTCCCCCCAGTTTTTTTGTACTAAGAGTTGAGAGCTGTGGTGAGAAGTGAGAAATGAATTCACTAAATGATAGCCAGTAAGTTTCAGTCTTCCTATTTTTCAGGAAGCTGTTGATTTAGCATAGTGGTATGCTACTCTGACTGCATTACATAGGGTCTTGGGACTGCCTGCAGGAAGGACTCTGGTGCCATATTTTGGTTGCCTGTTCTTCAGTTATGTTTGAAAGTTGGTATCCCAAAATGAAAAACCACTTGGATCAAAGCCCAATTGCAAAACGTGACTCGATAACCAATGTTTTTAAAATAACAAATGTTATTAATACTTGTAAGCGCTTTCGAAGGGGTCCCTGCCCCAACTTCTTCAGATAAGTAATTTTTCAAAAAACCACATATATTATACCAGCCCAATGGTTGTTAATTCAATTATTCTAACCAATTACATTCTTAAAGGGGGTATAGCTGCCTAAATTCACGCTAGAAAATATGCTTCCATTATTTAATTGACTATATACGTTCAGCCAAATGTAAACCATATTTGACTTAACAGATAGTCATATCCTAAAAAAAATATATATTAACACCTATACAAACATATTAATATCAAAAAACACAATTAATAGCTTATTAAAATAGCATAAAATAGCTTGAAGTAACTAACAGCTTTTGTGAACTTGGTATCCCACAATTCCATTGGTGGGTGGGGTTACATAATTATGTATGCAAATGAGATGTTAATCAGAGTACAGATTTGTACCTATTTTTCATGGGCCTTGTCCAGATTTTTGATGTTTCCAGGTTGAGAGGTATGGTCAGATCCTTGTTGGTCCCAGTAGTCCGCATAGACAATTCTATCTTGGTATTTGATTGTACGTATGAAATTATAAGACAGAGCTAACATACTCTTTTTGCTAGATAAAACTTTCAACAATTTAGATACCTGGTTGGTTTCAGCATCATCAATAATGACACCCTTAAGTAAAGATGTGATTATTTCTCTTATCTGACAAAGTATTATTGTGTATTTTTTGGTTAAATTTAGTATAGCCCGTAGTTCCAGAAGTAAGGAATCCCTATATTCATAAATGTCCCAAAGTGTGTAATGTTTTATTTGAGGATATTCAACAAGGTTAATCATGTTATTTTTCAGTCTCAAATTAGGGTTTATGTGGATGGGTTGGAATAAAAGCAGAGCTTTTCCTAATTTTAGAGATTTAAAAATCTATTGAAGCTCCAGAATTCTTACTGGAACACCCTTCTCATTTCTTCTTACACACATCTGTTTACATTCCTTGAGACTGTTTATTTAGTTTCTAACCAAAATTGCATGATAAGATTCCCTTGGAAAATTTGGAGAAGGAGGGCTGAAAAAACTTAGAGATTCCCAGTATCAGCCAACCCCTTTCATCACACTTTTAATAGTTTCTTAAGCAGAGGGACCAATAACAAATCTATCTAAAGGCAAATTCAAAATCTCATTTTTCTCATCATCTGGGGGTTCTGAGAATGCAGCCAAGCAAGCCTCCACAAAACAGTAACAGTGGCCACAGCCCTTGTAATAGTATGAACATAGTCATACATACACACATACTTGTATACAAGCAGTGATATAATAAATTAAATTATTGAAAAATAGAAGTTATGTACTTACCATAACTTGGCATCTGTGTTGTTCATTTTCATTCTTCCGCACGGATGGGTCTTGGATCTGATATCAGATCCAACTCGGACACATTTCCGAGATTTCTGGATTAGAGACTCTAGCTTCTCCCTCTTCCCATAATGCACCATACATTCCCCAACTCCTCAGATTGAGTTTGCTTCGCTATTACCCAGAGAATAAAAAGGAAAAGGACAGAGTAAGAAAAATAGGTTTGGAGCCCAAACCTAGAACCCGTGGGTTCTAATAAATTCTAGGTGATATCTCAAAGAGTCTAGGCTGGGGGATGATTGGGAGGGACGTGAGGAAGAATGAAAATGGACAATACAGATGCCAAGTTATGGTAAGTACATAACTTCTATATCTAATGTTGTCCTTTTCATTCTTCCTCACTGATGGGTCAGAGCCCCCACCAACATAGCTCTTGGGTGGTCCTCAAGGAAGGATATGTTGGAGCACTGCTGAGCCAAAAGTAGCCCTGCTTCTGGATATAATGTCCAATTTGTAGTGCCATACAAAACTATGACTCTTTGACCATGTAGCTCCAACACAGATTTCATCAACTGGGGCCCTAGAATAAAAAGTAGATGACATAGCCATAAATCTGGTAGAGTGGGCTTTTGGAGGTCATGGCAATTCAATACATTTTTAGGAATAAACATGAGAAATACAGTCAGCAATCCATTTGGCCAAAGTAATTTTGGAAACTGCTTGCCCCAAACAATTTGAGGAAAAGGAAACAAACAGCTGATCATATTTTCTGTACTACTTTGTTCTGTGAAGACACACATAATTGTCTATGAACATCAAGGAGATGCAAAATATACTTTCATTTATTAGAAAATTGGGGAAGAAAACTGGCAATTGAATAGACTGATTAATGTTTGATTCCATGGCTACTTTTGGCATAATGGAAGGGTTAGTCCATAAGGAAATTATAAGTTATGTACTTACCATAACGACATCTGTGTTGTCTTCTTTCATTCTTCCTCAAGAATGAGTTACAGATCTGACCCTCGGATTTGATTCAGCCGCATATCTACAGACTAGGCTCCAAATCTCAAGCTCCTCCCTTTTTCCATAATGTTCTACTCTTTGTCCAGCCTTCTCTGACCGAGTTTGCTGCCCCAAAAACTCACACAGGAAGAAAAAGGTAACTACTACATAAGAACAGAACAAAGAAGAACCAGAGGCTCAAACCAAGGACAGAGCTTCCCAATAATTCCTGAGATCTGCCAGGAGCAGCAAGGAGGGGGGCGGCTGGGAGAGGAGGTGAGGAAGAATGAATGAAGACAACACAGATGCCAAGTTATGGTAAGTACATAACTTATAAATCTGATGTTGTCTCTTTGATCCATTCATGAGGAAGAAGGACAGTCTCCAACTACAAACAGCCCATGGGTGGCCTCAAGGAAGGATATGCTGTAACACAGCAGAACCAAAGGAAGCCTGGTTCCTGGAAACAATGTCCAGTTTGTAAAGAGTCACAAAGGTATGAACTTTAGACCAGTTGGTTGCAGCACAAATCTCATCACTCAAGGTTCTGGATGAAAAGGCTGAAGACGTAGCCATAAACCTAGTTAAGTGGGCTTTAGGAGGCCGGGGTAATTGAAGGCCACTTCTAAAATAAATAGTAGAGATGCAATTTGTAATCCATTTAGCAAGAGTTACTTTCAAAACTGCTTGATCTAGGCAGTTGGCTGAAAAGGATAGAAATAACTGATCAGTCTTTCTAAACTGTTTTGTCCTATAGAGGTAAAAATGGAGTTATCTACGATCAACTAAAGGGTGCAGTAACCTCTCTCCCTTGTTAGAAAAATTGGGAAAGAAGACTGTCAATTGAATGGACTGATTCAAGTTAATCTCAGTGGCTACTTTAGGTACAAAGGAAGGACTGGTATGAAGGAGACGATCGTTATGAAAAATAATGTCAGGTAGTATCATAGACAAAGCCTGAAGTTCCTAAATCCTTTTGGCTGATGTGGTAGCCACAAAAAACAGTTTTTCAAGAAAGAAATTTCAAGTCACAGTTGCTGGAAGGTATGAAGGGTTTCTATGTTAGCCTTTGGAGAATGATGGTAAGATCCCATGAAGGGAAAGGATCTTTAACCAGGGGTCAGAGTAGAAAAATACCCTTCATAAAAGCTTTACATAACCTAAACGTAACAGGGGAATCAAACAAATTTCTAGAATGAAAATTTGAAATAGCAGCCAAATTAAGTCTGACAGTAGAAAAAACAGCACCTTCCCAAAAAAGAGAGACTAGAAAAGACAGGATAGCAAGCAGAGGATCTGAAAAAGGATCAGTGTTCTCCAAGCCCACACAGTAAGTGAACCTCTTCCACTTGCTTCTATAAACTTTTTTGGCAGAAGGTTTTTGGGAGGCAAACACAATGTCTCGAACAGGGGAAGTAAGCCCAAAACTCTGTACAATCACTGGAACTGGAGAAACCAAGTGTTTAGTTTGAGGGTGCACAAATTCAGTTGATAACCCTCTGATGGGTGAAGGAGGAGATCCTGTTTGGGTTCTAGTATCCATGGAGGATATTTCAGATGAGACCAGAGAAAGAGGAACCAAATCTGTTGAGGCCAACAAGGATCACTGAGGTCTTCAGCCATTTTGCTTTCTCTAGTAACTTTGGGATCAGGGGTAAGAGTAGAGGAGACTGAGGGGACCAATCATGAACTAGAGCATCCCTCAGAGACCCGCCGGCAGAGGGTTCAGAGTGAAGTACCTGCTGCATTTGTTGTTGTGAGGGGAGGCAAACAGATCGCAACAGGGTTAGCCCCAATGGCTGAAAATCAAGCCAACTACTGATTCATTCATGGTAACTCATGAGCGGTCAGAATGGCCCTGATGAATTTGTCTGCAAGGATGTTGGACTTCCCCAGTATGTGAGTTGCAGGTAGAAAGCAGTCTGACGATATCACCGACTCCCAGACCCTCATGGCCTCTCTACACAAGGGGTACAAACTGGTTCCCCCCTGTTTGCTGATGCACCAAACCACCAACATATTGTCTGTGTGAACTGCAATCATCCCTACAGGGAGAATGTTATGAAAGGCTTGCAACATGAAAAGGACTGCCCTCATCTCCAGAACACTTATATGCAATCTGGTCTCTAAGTGAGTCTACGTGCCTTGGACAATCTTTCCCTGGAAATGCCCCCCACCCCAACTGGGAAGGATCTGTAGTCACCATGGCTCTGGGGGACAGGAGAAGGAGAGGCCTGCCAATTACCAGATCATCAGAAAGAAGCAACCATCGAAGATGCTTTCTGCAAGTTGAAGTCAATTTGAGAGGAGCAGATAGAGGTTGGTAGAGAATAGACCATTGAACAGCCAGAGTCCACTGAAGTACTTGCATAAAAAAAATCTTGCTAATGGAATGAGTGTAATGGCCTCCACCACAAACCCAAGAACTTGAAGCACTAGTCTTGCTGGAGGGGACAGAAGATTGAAAATAATACAAACATGTTATCTCGGAGTTTGTGTGCGATGAGATGGTAGCGATGGCCTTTAATTCAGGGTGTCTAGTAAGCACTGGAATTAGGTTTGATTTCTGCAGGTTTATGGTGATACCCAAAGGATTAGATATTTGTAACAGGTAATCTCTGGCCTGGATAAGGTGATGCTTGGTTGGAGCGGTTAGAAGCCAGTCGTCCAGATATGGAAACACCTGGAATTCTTTCAACCTCAGGTGGGCTGCGACTACTGCCATGCATTTGGTAAACACCCGAGGAGCTGTGGTGAGACCAAAGAGTAGAGCTCTGAATTGGTAATAACTGGCTGCCAGCCTGAAGCGAAGATGACTCCTGGAGCGTCTGTCTGTTTTGATGTGATAGTACACGTCCTGCAAGTCTATTGATCACATCTAATCATCCTTCTGCAACAGTGGTAATATGGACTGCACCGTAACCATTTGGAACTTTGCTTTCTTTACAAACAAATTCAGATTGGTTAGATCCAGTATGCATCTGAGGTCCTCAGTTCTCTTTGACACTAAAAAGAAGTGGGAGTAAGTTCCGAATCTTCTTTTGTTTGGTTGGGACCTCTTGGATGATTCATTTTTGCAGCAGTTTTTGAAAACTGCACATTCCCTCTGACTGGGTGGACCATCAGGGAGTTTCTTTTGAGTGTCTGGCGGTTGAAGGAAAAAGGGACTATAATGACCTCTGGATATGATTCTTAGCACTCAATTGTTTTTTTTTGTTAGAGAGGTCCAGGTGTCTGGGTGCAGAGAAAATCAACTGCCGACTGCCTCCAGAGTTGAGCAGTTGGGCAGTAATTCAGGAGCACTGAAAGGGCCTGTCAGAGAAGGGCTCTCTGAAGCCCTGATTCTGTGACCCCCTCTGCCCCTAGGGCAGTGTCTGCCATTAAGATTTTCACCCCTGCCTCTGGAGGAAGAGTCTCCATGGTGATCCTGGAAAGATCCTTGGGATTTCCAGAACCAGGTTTTCTTGCCACCTCACTAGCTCTTTGAGAAGGTCTACTGAGAGGTAGAAAACTTGAATCCAATGGCAGATATGGTCTTCCCTTCTTGTTTACTGCAAGTAAGGGTATCTTTAACAGATGCCCCAAACAAGGTGGAGCCATCAAAAGGGCCTTAACAAAGGATGCCTTGAACAGTTCTGCAAAGTCACACAGCCTCATCTAGGCATGTCATCTAATAGCGATGCCTTAGCCTGCTGCCTGTGAGGCACCCCCCGTGGAATGGGAGATAAGCCTCATGGATGACTTAGACAGTGAGGCAACAGTAGCCAGTCAGAAAGATACTTTCTCGAAGACCACCGCTGACATGGTCTCTGCTAGAGAGTGGGAAAGTTTGTTGACTAGCTCTCTCTGCAACTGGGTAAAGTGTGCCAGGTAATTTAATGCTAACCGTGAGAAGGTGGCTGAGGCATAAATACTCTTTCCAAATCTATCCATTGCTCTGCACTCCCTGTTCGGAGGATGGACAGAGGAGCTCTGTTCAGTAAGCTCCTCCTTGGTGGCTGCTGCCACAACCATGGCATCCACCGGTATACCCTTGGTTCAATGTGGTCGGTCTTTGGGGGCACAAGAACTTAGCTGGTCATTTCAGAATTGGCTGTATCATGTCTGGCTCCTTCCAGGCCTGATAAGACACAAGATCAATGAGTTCATCCACCGGGGGGGGTCACCCAAGAAGTAGATGGGCCAACCCTGAAAGCCTCCAAAAACACAGCCTCTTCAGGGAAAGGAGTTTGGGCTGACCAACCACCTCTCTGCTTCAAGACCTCCAAAATGTCTCTGAAGAAGATGTCCTCCAGTGGTAATCTGGGGGATCCTTCTCCCTCATCAAGGTCTGTGTCCTCAGTAAGAGACTCCAATGGGGTGGGTCTATGTGGCTCTTCTTGCACCTCTTCTTACAAGGATCCACTCCATGTGGGGCTCATGAGAGGTCTTGGAAGAAGAAGGGACTCCCTCTGGAGGGACAGCTTGGAGGCCCCTTGCGGCAAGCTGACCCTGGACAGGTGTGATAGGGGCAGGTCTCTAATCCAATGGGAGATGACAAGGAGAATCGTAGCTCTGAGACATCAGATCTCTAACAGAAGAGAAAGCCCTTTCTATGATCTGGAATGCTGAAGGGCCCAGAGTCCCTCACCAGCTCCCTCCAAAGCTGAAGCAACTGAGCAAGAAAAGGCAAGAACCTCCAACCACTGGTTTCCAGTCCAAATTGGATCTGAACTGTTTAGTGCCAAAGCACCAACAGGAAGTGATGGATCTGACAAACTCTAACCCAAAGCATTCTCCTCAGCCCTAATGGCAACAGTGTGGATCTGAGACCCACTCAGATCCAAAGAAGCCAGAGAAGAGGCAGTCAGGGCAACCATCAGAGTAGAGAAAGACAGCCTCCTCGGATCTGACATTGACACTTCTGGGTCACAAAGATCCTGGGGTAGTTGGATAGGAGAAGGAGACTGCATGGTAATGAGCATGTTCACAGATCCCAGAGGGGATAGAGATGGCAGAACCCCCATTTGGATCTGAGTCTTGAGGACCCTCCATGTCATCCTGTCCACATAGATTTCTGATAAGCTCCTCTAAGACCTCAAGGAAGCTAGCTACTGAGGTCAGTCTGGAATGCCTGAAAGGTGTCTGCTGGATGGTGGAAGGCAGGGTAAGTGATGCTAACCTACTTGAAAGCTCTGAGGTCTGACTCTGAGCTTTGGGATCTGAGGGCTGAGAATTTGATGTGGGGGTGGAAGGTCTCGGAGAGCTCTTAGAGGTAGCAGTACCAATTGGATTTGAAGAGACCTTTGGGGTCACTGGAGCAGAAAAAGACCTAGGATCCTGAGAAGTCAGATATGAGAGCCTGGGACGTTTGTGGCTCCTTAGAAGCCTGCAAAGGCTTGTGTGGATGTTTTGGTTCCAAAGGCCCTGCCACAAGTTTGGAAGGGGGTTGAGTCCCTGGAGAAACCACTTCTTCAGGAAAAAGTACCTTTAAAATTAATTTCTTTTTTCTGCTCAGCTATGGCCCTGTGATTTAATCCCTCACAGATAGCAGAAGCCAACTGAAGACACTGAGGGCCAAGGCAATTAACGAAACTGTCATGAGTGTCAAAATGGGTAATTTTGTGCCTGCATTCTGTACAATGTTTAAACCAAGTCAATTTTTCTGGCATGGTGACTGGTCAAAGCTAATCTCACACATGAGTGCACACAGAGAATCAAAGGCTAACCGAAAATGCACTAGAGGTACCGAAAAAACAAAAATTATAAAGCCCCCCCCCTTTTTTTTTAACTAACAATATAAACCTGTGAGAGAGAAAGGGGGCTGAAGACCCTAAAAGGAAAGGGAGCAAACAGCAACACGCATGTCTCTGATGCTGTGAAAGAACAAAGAAAGGGGAGGAAAGCTACGAAGAGAAAAGCAATAATGCATTTAAACTTAGCTAAGAGAGGAAAAAAGTGGATACATTTCTCACTATGATTCTATGGCTCTAAACTGAAGGGAACCACGTCTGATGACACTGGTGGCAAATGAGATCTAAGAATGCTGGGCAAAAGGCACAGCATTAGGGGAAGAGGGAGGTGCTCAAGACTGGGAGTCTAGTCTATAAAAATGCATACGAGTCAGATCCAAGGGTCTGATCCATAACCCATTCATGAGAAACAATGAAAAAAACAACATCAGATCTCTGTCTTTATCAAAGATGATGTAAGGAGGTTTGGTCTATATGGCTTGAAGTTCAGATACCCTCTTAGTCAAAGTAATGGCTACCAGAAATGCTGTTTTCCAGGAAAGAAATTTCATGTCGCAACTGTCACCTGGTTCAAAGGGATTTTTGGTAAGGCCTTAAAGAACAATCATAAAATCCCAAGGAGGTAAAGGGTCTTTTCTTGGAGATCTAAGTAAAAAATGCCCTTCATGAATGCTTTACAGAAATTGGAAGTAGAAACAGTGGAAAAACCATCTCCAGTATGGAAATTAGATATAGCAGCTTGTTGAAGTTTTATAGTAGAAAAACTGGCTCCTTCCTGAAAAAAAAGAGTACTAAGGAAAAGAAGAATGGCTGAAATAGCAGCTGAGAAGGGTCTACATTTTCCTTTGAGGCCCAAATGGAAAATCTCCTCCACTTCCTGTTATAGACTTTTATAGTGGATGTCTTTTGAGAAGCCAAAATTATGTTGCGGACTGGGGAGGGGGGGCAAGCCTGGACTTTCTTACAATTACTGGAAAGAGAGAAACCATGTGGACAATCTGAGGGTCTGGAGATTGGGGTGCTGGTGTTCTGACAGGTGAGTAATGAGATCCTGTATGGGATCTAGTATCCATGGGGATACTTGAGGTGAGACCATAGGAAGGGGAACCATACCTGATGAGGCCAGAAGGGGGCAATGAGAATTACTGAGCTCTTCAACCTGCTAGCTTTTTTGTAGAAATTTTGGATAAAAGGTAGAGGGGGGAAAACATAAAGGAAACCTGGGGCCAATCATGGACTACAGCATCCCTTGGTGACTCCTCTTCTGGGGGATCAGATCAAAAGACTTGCTGCATTTGTAGTTTAGGGGATAGATAAAAAAATTGTAACAAGGTTGGCCCCAACAGCTGAAAATCTTGTTCACTACTGATTGTGGAGGGACCACTCATGAGGAGACAGACTAGATCTGCTGAGTCTGTCTGCCAAAGCATTGGTTTTCCCAGGAATATGTGTTGCAATTAGAAAGTGGCTTGAAGAGATTGCCCACTCCCAAACTTTCATGGCCTCTCCATCTAATGGGTAAGATTGGGTTCTGCCTTGCTTGTTGATGTACCAGACCACTGACATGTTCTCCGTATATATATAGCAATAGACCCCAGGGTGAGAAAATCCTAAAATGCTTGCAACATTAGAAGGACTGCTCTCATCTCGAGAACACTGATATGAACTTGATCTTGGAGAAGGACCACGTACCTTGGACCATCCTTCCATTCTAATGCCCTCCAAATGGGAAGCATCTGTGGTCACAGTGGCTACTGGAGGAGGGAGAGCAAACAGATATAAGTTGTCTGACTGCATCCACCATTGGAGAAAACATCTGCAAGTTGAAGTTAGTCTGATGTGAATAGATAGCATTTGGTACAGAACAGACCACTGAACATCCACGGTCCATTGTAGAACCAGCATAAAAAATCTTGCCAAGGGAAGTAGGAGGATGGCAGCTTACACAGACCTCGGTGCTCTGAGTATCAACCTCACTGGTGGGGAAGGAAGATCTAGTAAGTAGTGAACTTGTTGTCTCAAAGATATTATGCGATGTAGAGGTAGAGATACCACTTGAGTAATTGTATTCAGCTGCATTCCTATGAACTCTAGATTCTGGACTGGAATCAGGTTTAATTTTGTCAGGTTTATTGTAATGCTAAGGGAATCAGAGATCTGAACCAAGTAATCCCTGAGTTGTAGTAGTTGATGCCTTGCTGGTGCAGTTATAAGGCAATCATTTAGATATGGAAACACCTGGAAACCTTTCAGCCTTAGGTGAGTCGCTACAACTGCTATACACTTGGTAAACACCCGGGGGCTGTGGTGAGTCCAAAGGGCAGTGCTCTGAACTGGTAGTGATTGGCTCCTGGCAGAAAGTGCTGATGTCTCCTGAAGCATCTGTCTATTTTGGTATCACAGTATGCGTCCTTGAGATGAAGAAAGTAGACAAGAGTATAAGGAGATGAGGCATATGCCACAGAGAGAGGTGGCAAAGGCTAAGGGTAAGGCATATGAAGAGTTGTATGAAAGGTTGGACACAACAGAGAGAGAAATGTGCCTGTACCAATTGGCTAGACAGAGGGAACAAGCTAGGAAAGATGTGCAGCAGGTAAGGGTGATAAAGGATAATGAGGGAAACATACTCCACAAGCAAGGAGAGTGTGTTGAGGAGATGAAAAGAGTACTTTGAGAGGCTGATAAATGAAGAGAATGAGAGAGAGAGAGAGAGAGAGAGAGAGAGAAGTTTGGATGATGTGGGGATAGGGAATCAGGAAGTGCAGTGGATTAGCAAACAGGAAGTAAGAACAACTATGAAGAGGATGAAGAATGGAAAGGCTGTTGGTCCAGATGACATACCTATGGAAGCATGGAGGTGTTTAGGAGAGATGGCAGTGGAGTTTTTAACTATATTGTTTAATGAAATTTTGGAAGGTGAGAGGATGCCTGAGGAGTGGAGAAGTGTTTTGGTACCAATTTTTAAGAATAAGGGTGATGTGCAGAGCTTTAGTAACTACAGAGGGGTAAAACTGATCAGTCACAGCATGAAATTATGGGAAAGAGTAGTGGAAGCTAGGTCAAGAAGGGAGGTGATGATTAGTGAGGAGCAGTATGGTTTCATGCCAGGAAAGGGCACCACAGATGCATTGTTTGCTCTGAGGGTGTTGATGGAGAAGTAATAGAAGGTCAGAAGGAGTTGCATTGTCTCTTTGTGGACTTAGAGAAAGCATATGATAGGGTGCCTACAGAGGAGTTGTGGTATTGTATAAGGATGTCGGAAGTGGCAGAGAAGTATGTAAGAGTGGTATAGGATATGTATGAGGGTAGTTTCACAGTGGTGAGGTCTGCACTAGGAGTGACAGATGCATTTAAGGTGGAGGTGGGATTACATCAAAGATCAGCTCTGAGCACTTTCTTATTTGCAATGGTGATGGACAGGTTGACAGACGAGATCAGATAGGAGTCTCTGTGGAATATGATGTTTGCCAATGACATTGTGATCTGTAGTGCGAGTAGGCTGAGGAGATTCTGGAGAGATGGAGATATGCTCTAGAGAGGAGAGGAATGAAGGTCAGCAGGACTAAGACATAATATATGTGCATGAATGAGAGGGAGGCTAGAGGAATGGTGAGGATGCAGGGAGTAGAGCTGGTGAAAGTGGATGAATTTAAATACTTGGGATCAGCAGTTCAGAGTAATGGTGAGTGTGGAAGGGAGGTGAAGAAGGGAGTACAGGCAGGGTGGAGTGGACGGAGAAGAGTGTCAGGAGTGATTTGTGACAGATGTTTAACAGGAAGAGTGAAAGGGAAGGCCTACAAGAGGGTAGTGAGATCAGCTATGTTATATGGGTTGGAGACAGTGGCATTGACAAAAAGGCAGGAGTCAGAGCTGGAGGTAGCAGTGTTAAAGATGTTAAGATTTGCATTGGGTGTGATGAGGATGGACAGGATTAGGAATCAGTATATTAGACGGTCAGCTCAGGTTGAACAGTTTGGAGACAAAGCCAGAGAGGCAAGACTGCATTGGTTTGGGTATCTTCTGAGGAGGGATGCTGGGTATATTGGGAAAAAGATGATAAGGATGAAGCTACCACATAAAAGGAAAAGAGGAAGGCCTACGATAAGGTTTATGGGTGTGGTGAGAGAGGACATGCAGATGGTTGGTGTGACAGAGCAAGAGGCAGAGGACAGGAAGACATGGAAACAGATGATTCGCTGTGGTGACCCCTGATAGGAACAGCTGAAAGAAGAAGAGTATGCTTCCTTGAGATCTATAGAACACATCTAATCATTCTTGCGTAGAAGCAGCAGAATGGACTGGACCATAACCATCAAGAACTTTGACCTCTTGACATACTGATTTAGGCTGCTGAGATACAGAATTGGTCTTAGGGCTCCTATTTTCTTTGGCACTAAAAGAAAAAGTGTGAATAAGTTCAGAATCCTATCTGTTTGGTTAGGACCTCCTAGATGGCTCTTTTTTGTAAAAGTTTTTGAATTAGAACTGAGTACTCCTTCTGAATGGGTGGAACATTGGGAAGTAACTTCCTGGGATTTGGAGGAGAAGGGGAAAAGGGAATGTAGTAACCTCTGGATAGTATGCTTAGCACCCAGGTGTAGTTTGTTACATTTATCTAGGCATCTAGGTGGAGAGATAAATGATACCCAACTGACTTCAGAGATGGTTAGTGGGCAGTGCTTCAAAAGGGCTCATAGGGCAAATCAGAGAAAGCTTCCATGAAGCCCTGATTTTCAGACCCCCTCTGCCTCTGGGGTGGCACCTACCACTGAAACCTCCCTCTCTGACTCTGGATGAAGTATCTTTGCACAGGTCTTGGAAAGATCCTTGAGACTTCCTGAACCAAGTTTTCTTACCACCTCCTTGGTTTCTAGAAAAGATTCTCTGAGGTGTAGAAAACGTGATCCCCATGGCAGACAAGGTCTTTCCTTCTTGCTCACTGCGGGTAAATGTATCTTTCACTGATGGTTCAAACAAGGAGGAATCACCAAAGGGGCATTAATAAAAGACACCTTGAAGGGTTCCGCGAAGTTGCACAGTCACACCAAGGCATGTCTCCTGATGGCTATGCCTGCACCAGCTGCTTGAGAGGTGCTTTCCGTGGTATGCAAAATCAATCTCATTGAGGAATTTGCAAAGGAAGATAGAGAAGGGAAACTTTCAAGTCCTCCTCTGACATAGTCTCAGCAAGAGAGTTGGTTAACTCTGTAACCAGGTCTCTCTGCAATCGGGTGAAGTGTGCCAAATAGTTTAACGACCTCAGTGCAAAGGTTGCTGAGGTGTAAATGCACATTCCATATCTGTCCATCGTTCTGGACTCCTTGTTTGGTGGATGTTCAGCTAGCTCCTTTTTTGTGGCTGCTGACATCTAACTGGATACTTTTGCTCTAGTGTAGATGGTCAGATGGTGGACTGAGGAACCTGTTGGGGCATTTAGGAATAGGCTCGACTGTGTCTGGCTCCTCCCAAGCCCGGAGGTAAACTAAATCTATGAGCTTGTCCAATGGGGGGGTTACCCAAGACATAGACAGTCTCACCCCAAAAGTCACCAGTAACACTGATTCCTCAGAAGAAAGACGTTAGGAAGACCAGCAACCTTTTTGCTTTAGGAGTTCTAGGATGTCTCTGAAGGAGACATCTTCAAGTGGTGATAGGGGAGATCCTTCTCCCTCTCTGAAATCTATGTCCTCAGTGAGGGACTCCATTGGGGAGTCTAAGTGCATCCTCTTGCACTTTTTCTTTTGAGGGACCTCCTCCAAGGACTGTTCCAGGGAGGTATCAGAAGAAGGGGTGACTTCCTTGTGGGGGGGAGCGGTCTGGAGGCTCTTTGGGGAAGCTCACCTATGGCAGAAGTGATGGGCTCAGTGTTCAGATCTGAAGGACAGGACAGATCCTGCATGTGCGGAGATGGCTCTCTGATCCTAGAGATGACCCTTTCTGCAACCTGGAAGGCTGATGGCCCCAGTGAGACTCTCTCCCTCTCCTTCAGAGCCGAAGTCACTGGAGGAGAGAAAGAGAGAGAGAGAGAGAGAGCAGAGTCAAACGTGTATCCAAGGCCTCCAGACAGAACTGGACATGAGCTGTTGACAGCTGAAGCACCAAGGGGAAGCAACATATCCAACAAAGTCAGAGCCGAAGGCAAACCCTCTGGGAGCCAGCACCAATGTCTTGGATCTGAGACCTTCTCTGAACTAAAAAAATCAGACCAGAGCTGGACAGGGACACAGTTGGAGTTGAGGAAGGGAGATTCCTCGGATCTGACATAGATTCTCTTGAGTATCCAGGATCCTGGGGTTCTGAAGCCAAGGGTCAGATCAGAGAAGGAGTCTGCAAAATATATGGTGGAGCACTCATGGTTTCAAGATGGGACAGAGATGGCAAGACCCCTATCTGAATTTGAGCCCTGAGAAACCTCTGCATCATCCTCTCCATATCAGCCTCTGTGAGACTCCTTGAAGACCTAGACGAGGAAGCAGGTCTGGATGAAGTTGCAGATTGAAGGATCTTTGAAGGAGGAGCCGGAGTCACTGGTTTCAGATGGTAAACCAGAGTACGGTTCCCTAACCACTGGATCTGATGCCTTAAGATCTAAGGTAGAGGTGCTTGGAACAGGATATCCAGAGATAATTAGACGTTATGTACTTACCATAACCTGGCATCTGTGTTGTTCATTTTCATTCTTCCTGGGTTATGGATCTGACCTTCAGATCTGTATCAGCTGCATTTCTTAGACTTGGATCCTAGTCTCAAACTCCTCCCTCTACCCATATTGCTCCACCCTCTCTGTAGCTTCCTCAGATTGACTTTGCTGCCTTATTTATTTATTTATTTAACATTTAGTTATTTAGCATTTGTTTATTGGGAAAGTCCGACTAGGACAGAGCCTATTTTCAGCAGTGGCACAGGGAGAAACATTCTAGACCTATTGTCTACTGAAAAAAGAGACACAATAGATAGAAGGTAATCAGAGGCTCAAACCAGGAGCATAAATGTTCCCATAAATCCAATAGGTCCTCAGAAACCTAATAATAATAACTAATAACTTACAGGATGGAAGACGGCTGGGTGGGAATGTGAGAAAGAATGCAAATGGACAACACATATGGCAAGTTATGGTAGGTACAAAACTTCTAAAGCTGATCTTGTCCTTTTCATTCTTCCTCATTATTGGGTCAGAGTTCCCAGCTACGCTACTCTCGGGTAGCCTCAAGGAAGGATACACTGCAGCACTGTCAAACCAAAAGAAGCTCTACTTCTGCGGATAATTTCCAATTTATAATGCGTCACAAAGGTAAGAATCTTTGACCAATAGGCTGAAGCACAAACATCATCAATCCAAGTTTTGGAGGAGAAAACTGTTGATGTAGCCATAGATGTGGTAGAATGGGCCTTAGCAGGACAGGGTAATTTCAATCCATTTTTTGAATAAATGAGTGATATACAGTCAGTAATCCATTTAGCCAACGTTACTCTCAAAACTGCTTGACCTAGCCTGTTAGGTGACTACCCCAGAGGGGGGATCACAGTGAAGTACTTGCTGCACTTGTTGTTTTGGGGGGATGCAAAGAGTTTGCAGCAAGGTTGGTCCAATGGCGGAAAAATCAGATTTGCTACTGAGTGATTGAGGGACCACTAGTGAGGGGTCAGAAAGGATCTGCTGAGTTTGTCTGCTAGAATGCTGGATTTCCTCAGTATATGTGTTGCAAGTAGAAAGCGGTCTGAAGATATCACCCATTCCCAGACCATCATGGCTTCTCTGTGTGATGCCCCAGCACTGGCCCAGTAATCAGGGAGCCTCAATCCTCACCACTGGCAACAGTGGGGGGTGTAAACAATGGGAGGATGACAAGTACACGCGCAGTAAAGTGCAATTTCCCTTAAGATCACAGAGAGATCACAGTCAGTCTGGGGCTGGTTTCTCCCTCTTTCTCCAGATCCCAGTAAGACTCCCCACTGACACAGCTATAGAGTTGAGATCTCAGCTGAGTGGCCAAGCTAAGACCTCCAGCACTCTCTCTGTCCAACCAGTGCTTTGTGTCCCTGCCCACGTATCTGATACACACACTTGGAGATTTGATTTATATACAAACACACACACACACACACACACACACACACACACACACACACACACACACACACACACACACACATAACACACACACCTGGGTAAGGCTGGTACAAGTTTGCTAGCTATGCCTCCTTCTGCCCAGACTATAAAGTAGTTCCAGCTGACACCAGCCACTACCTATCAGCTACTTAAGGCCCTTAACAAAGGGTGTCCAGTTCTACTGTGTAATGTTACTATTAATCTAAATGGTAGTCTGACCAAGAGCAAGACTATTTAGGAGTGGCCTGTACAGTGTCGCCAAATACATATGCAAGTACTCTCAGAGCTTAAATATGTCTCAAAAATATCAGCCACAAAGGTAGGTTTAAATATATTAAATAAATAATAGAAGAACAAGACAATACACAGTAAATCAACACAGTAACTTCAGAATTCAAAATCACAGCAAATATTTAAAACAACATTGCAGGACAGTCTCAAATAAATAAAGGAAGCATCTAAGCTATACTTCACTATATTCTTATCTGAATCTAAGAAAGTTACTATGCCCTAAAAACTTACTTACAGAGAAAGGCAAGTGCAGATGTGGGTGGATGTTT
>NC_056726.1:195703024-195739596 GCF_019279795.1 Protopterus annectens
TGCATAAAAACAGATGGCTCACTGCAGGTAATAGTGTCTTTAACAGATGGCCCAAACAACACAAGAAATAAAGATAAGAAAGAATAAGTATAATGAGACAAGAAAAGCACTAGACTTATTATCACCCATATCGAGACCAGGAATCCATGTCATACCAGCTAAGCGCAAACGAGATCTGAGGAAGCCAAATAGATGGTGGAGTGGAGCATTATGGGTAGAGGGAGGAGCTTGAGACTAGGATCCAAGTCTATGAAATGTAGCAGAGTTGGATCTGAGATTCAGATCCGTAACTCAATACTGAGGAAGAATAAAATGGACAACATCAGATGCACAGTTTCTATCACATCCAATGAGATCCTAGGATCTGACACTGTCTTAGCTTTGCTTGGAGATCTGGGGACACAGGTTGACAGCAACCTCTCTTTTGATCACCACATTGCCACTGTGGTCAGAAAGTCCTTCTATGTGGTACATCTCATTACTAAGGGTTTTTCATTCAGGAAGAAAGAGGTCATTGTCTCTCTCTACTCTTCTCTCATTAGGCCAGTCATTGAGTACAATGCCCCATTTGGTATGTACCTCACTAGACAACTGCAACAACTGGAGAGGCCACAAAAGTACTTCACAAAGAGGATCCTAGGCCTTAAACGCTTGTTCTATATGGACAGACTAAAAAAACTCCAATTATTCTCTGTGTCATATCGCCTGCTTAGAGGTGATATCTGCTTGACTTACAAAGCCATGTCTGACCCAGCTCTGTTAGAAATACTACATCTAAAGAAATCCTAATCCCTCCATACCACACACTCCAGAGACCTAAACTTCATTACCACAATCAACAGAACTTGCTGGAGGGACAGGTTCATAACCCAGAGACTGCCCATGTTTTGAAATAGACCTCCCATACATGTCAAACAGAGGACCTCACTGTCCTTCTTCAAGAGAAATCTTGATGAGTAGATGGGAAATAGAAAAGTCACCCCGGGATCACTCCAGTGGCTCTACTCAACAGAGGCACTGGGAACTAAGGTCAGGTGGCATGATGCCAGGGTACTCCTATGGGCTAGGCTTGTAAAGGCCCCAGGGCCATTGATCTAGTACACACCTATGAACCTATGAACAAATGAAAATGAGAATAACACTGAATTTCCTCTGAAACTAAACAACTTATTCCAGGAAAAAAAGAAGACTTAGAGAACAGATACAGAAGTAATAACATCAGGATTTATTGGATTGCTGAAAAAGATGAGGGACACATTATGATTCAGTTCCTTAATACCTGGGTGCCTAAACCTTTGTACCTGCCTAACGCCTTTTCCTTTGGCATCGAAAGGGAACATAGATCACTGTCTAACTCATCTTATAAAAAAAAAAAAAACACCTTCACCAAGGTCAGTGACTATAAGATTTTTCTCAAGCCAAAATAAGGATTTAGTCTTAAAAGCTGCATGGACTAATTACCAAGTAAATTAAAAAAAATACTATAAGATTTGACAATGACTATTCAGCATTAGTAATATCAAAAAGAAAAGCATTTGTGACATTTGTTAAAAGTTTAAAGAAAAGCAATATTAAAACCAAATAAAAATCCAACATGGAACACAGAAACACATCAGGCAAAATTTAAAAACAAAAAAATTTAATAAAACACATAAAATATAGCCCTTTCACACTAGAAGGTGCTTCCTCAGACCATAATTTTAAAACTGACACCTGAAACGTATATAGTACAGACAATTAAGCATCCACCAATAGAGTAGTTCAAATCATCAGGTAATAAACAGCAATTAATGTGGGAGACCTCTAGACTTCAGGAGAAGTTTCAAAGACACCTTTCCATTTAAACCAGGTGACTTATCAGCTAGTAAGTTAACTATCCAATGTAGTTCCTTCATCTCAGTAAAATTCCTACGGTCACCCTCCTTGTGCCCTGAATATTACTAGAAACTGTCACAGGGGCATGATGGGCTTTATAACAAAGTTGTCTCTTCAATGATTTCTTATTTTTGTACCTAAATCATGGCCCAATACCAACTACATCCCCAATTGAGTCATCCGTCTTAAGAATAGACCAATTGCTCATAATGACTCTACGTATTGTTTCTATATCACTCATATAATATAGCATAATGGGTAAGCTATTGCAACCTGACATACCATTCCATTGAGGAGTATGACTCTCACCTTCATGCCCAGAAAAATCTGAAAAATAGGGTTTGGCCTTACTAGGTCTCTGGCACCTTGCTGACACACAAGCATTATTGATTTCCTTATTACCATATCCTCTCTGCCTAAACTCAGGTGTCAATTCAGTCAGATCCTTCCAAAATCGTTCATCCAAATTATTTAATCTTGACATACGTAGGGTTTGCCCCTTTAAAATATTCTTATAAATATATGCAGGGTGCATACTTGTCGTTGCAAAACTACATTGCATCCACACGATTTCTTATATAGCCCTGTACTGAAAAAAACATTAACATCTTTAGCAATACACACGTCAAGAAATTCAATGGAATACAAAGATTGTTGACTTGTAACTTTCAAAAATGATATTGTACTATGCAAATAAGATACAAATTCTCGCAACTGCTTGATGGACCCTCCCCAGAGCAAGAATATGGTGTTCATAAATCTCCTGTAAAACATAATGTACTGTGTAAACCAATGTCCATGGAAAACATATTGTTGTTCCCAAAAAGCTAGAAACGTGTTAGCATCACTATTTGCACAAGCCATGCCCATAGCTGCACCAATCTCTAAAGGAATATTACATTTTCAGACATAAATACATTGTTTTCCAATACAATTTCCAAAAACAGGCAATGATGAGTTGTTTTGACATGTTATTTGATTAGATCTTTGGATGTGTTGACTGCTTGGGTCAATGGTGTGGTGGTTTTAGTGTTGTGAATTGATTGTGGATGATGACCAGTATGTGTTTTTAGATGAAGGTGTCTGCCCTTCTTTGAGTTACTTGAGGTTGCTTTTGAGGTTTATTGGCTAGTGCTTGTTAATTTGGTAGATTGTATTCATTTGTTTTATTTGCTTTATTTATTGTATTTGTATATTGTTTTTATTAAACAGTGAGCTTTTAATCATTGAAACAGCCACATGAACTAGTGAAGTGATTCTGATTGGATTATTTTTGTGTTTGTAACATTTGATAGGTCGATAGTTGGCAGTAGGTTGATTGGTGCTTACAAGGTGAGGCACGCCCTTAAAAATGTTTCCTTGTTTTGATTTGCTTTTCCCATTGCATTCTCCCATTTGCGGTGTAGTGAGTATATTAACTCTGATAGGCTGATGTTGCTGTCAGCCTAGATACAGGACAGAGTGTATGCTAGGAGCAAAACTGCACCATTATATTCATAGTGATGAAGCCCATTACAATTACTATCATAAGCGTTGGCTTGTGTATACTAACTCAATTGGTTTTACATACATTAAGTGGTTGAGTGACATTAGAAGAGATTTTACTGATATGAGGATGTTATTTATTCCTCACATTTTAAAATGAATTACAATAAAGCCATATTACACATGTGAGTGAGCCATGTTTAAATTATCTCTAGGTAGAGAAATGTCAGAAATGAGGGTTGCCAAGAAATGATATGGAAGATGGAACAATGTAGTAAGTAGAGTTGATCCACACGTGGAAAATAGAGGGAGTGTGACTGATCTGAGCAGTACCTTGCAGAAGGATTCTTTTTTATCTATATATTAGCCATTTATCATTAAAGAGAGCATAGATCTAGATCTACAGTGGAAATAATTTCCACATACAGAGCAAGAAGATGTGGAGAAACACCTGGTTATAACAAATACATATACACCAGATGCACTTTTTTTACTGGTTTACTGATGTGGTCATTGTGTCTGAATTACAGTTTAAGTGTGAAGTTCTTTCCTTTTGAGTTTGGCATTTTTCCTGTGCAAGTTTTCATTTTTTTATCTTAATCACTTTAATTGGAAGGGTCAGTTACTTCTGTTTTGTGAACTGATTTCTTCTAGGTTTTGCAGTACTTGCATATATATATATATATATTGTGTTTTTCTCTGCAGTTGTAGATAAGTATCCATGACATTTCATATTTTCAAGTACTTAATTACTTTTTCAGTGATGATTTGCATTGTACTTTATTATTTTAGCAAGATTGTATGAAATAACACCACACAAGAATGCAGTGGACCAACAAATGGCTGCAGATACAACTAAAATGCAATGAAGAAGAAGCAGTATTTTATACTACTGAAAAAGTGCTTACACAACAAAGGGCTTTTGGATTCTTCACTGGTTTTTGTATTTTAGTTGTATTGGCAGTCATTTGTTGGTCCACTGTGTTCTTGTGTGGTATTTTTCAGTTTTTGTCTAGCGGGCCTCTTCTCCCCTCAACCTGCTTGTGTGTTTCATTGTATGAAGTAAGCTTTATATTCTGTTTTTGTTTTTATTCCTGAGGCTGTACATCACAGTTTTAGTGGTATTTACTTTTATTTTTATATCGTTGCATTGTATTTATTATGTTGTATTTGTTTAGTTTGTTTTATTGATTTATACATTTATTGGTGGCTTTAGAAATGTAATTTATTAACTACTGATTCTGTGGTATATGGCTTCATTGACTAAGTCCTATTAACTCTTATATGGGCAGAGTGTGAATAAACTGTTGATGCTGACAAAGTGATGGGAAAGGCTGTCCAGAGCATGAAGTATATATAATTAAATGCTAATGAACATACTTTTCCTTTTATATTGTTCAGTTTTACTTAAACACCTCAGGAAGGAGAGGTTACACACTAAATGTCTCCTATTTTCCTGATCAGCAGGCACCACATGTTATCAAAAGAAAATAAATCTTTACAGAACTGCATAAAATCTGTTTAGAAGAACAGCAGTATAATCATCAGTGTAAATATGCTTCCAATGCAACCATCAGGGTTTCTTAGCTTTGGATCTAGAAATGTAATATATTCCTCTATGGGAGAAGATTACCAGATAAATCTGAAAAGGTACAGCGTGCTCATTCCTGCATGTTTATGGGAAGAACTATGAAGCTTTTAACTCTTAAATTTCTTAAAGAGGAGAATGACAAAATAGCACAAATGTGAGAAATATTCAGAAACTGTTGTGAACCTAGAAAGAATTCATCATTTATTCTCCTTGTTTTAATTCCAAGGGCATAACTTTGAGGAACTATGGGTATATATGTATGAGCTGAAAAATACAGCCAAAAGAGTGTGATCATGCTGTATGATTTCTTAATAAGAAATGGAATAATTTGTAATATAAGAAATGATGAGGTTAGAAGCAGGCTATTAAAAGAGACATTCCTGATGATATCTCTAGAGGTGTGTGGAATAATTAGTGGTATTCCTATAAACACAACTGAGGAAGGAGATGTGTGTAAAATAAAACAGGAGTCAAATAAGAAAACAAAATGAGATATAAATTAAGGATATGTTGCAGAAGTAATGTACATGACAAAGACACAACAATGTTTTTATAATAAAAATGGAGGTGAGAGAGAAAGTTACTCATTTGAAATTAAAACCATATATAATCGGTATTACTATAAGCAAAAAAATGAAGTATTTCTTGATTTGAGTAGGTTTTTATGAACCCATACTTGAAAATGACATTTTTCAAATGTGTAAAAAAAGACAACTGTGTTCAAAAGAATTTGCATATTGTTGAAAAAATATGAAAATGAGCAGTGTCAACAAACAGTTTTGACAGGGTCTGTTGAAGTGAAAAAGGTGATAACATTGAACTTTGAAATACATCAATGGTACTGAGACAAGAGTAAAGTCCAGGCTTTTGGCAGTACATTCAAAACATTAATGAGCAAAATGCTGAATTCAAGTTAGACATCAATGTGGAGTATAATATTGTATCAGAATATACTTTTAAAACACAGAGGTACAATGATACCAAAAGAGAGTCATGTGCATGCTTTTAATATAGCTTGATCATTTAGTTGGCTACTGCGTTCATCTGAATATAAAAATAAAACAGTACAAGATGCATTTTTAAATGATAGCATTTAAAGATGTAAATTCTGTGTACATTGAGTTTTTTCCTTGTGGGGAGCTAGGAATGGAAAAAAAAAAATTGGTGTAAAACCAAAGAGTATGTCTGTATAGAAACAGTCTCACACAGTCACAGATATATCTCAGATACTATGCACAAACACAAAATATAAACACTGCTGAGTGGCCATACTGATTTATGTATTGTCTTAAAAAAATGCAAATACAAAGAAAACCCAATAAAGTGCCAATGATACATGCTCTAAGAAAAGTACCACCAGCTGCCAGGAGTAAAATAGAACAGGAAGTGAAGAGGGTGGCAATGTATGTCTCATCAAAAATCAGAAGAGTAAGAGTCGGTGTAATGGAAGAACAGTGTAATCACCATTATGAAGAAGACGAAGGTTCACATCTGTACTGTGCTGCAAGATTTAATAAGGTGATTAAATAAAAGGAGCATTACTCTTGCTTAAAGTTAAGTGGTCTCAACAATGTGAAAAGCTACATTCTCTTCAGTAATAGATTCAGATCAGGGTTTATGATGGATAAAGCTAAATGAAGCATTCTTCAAATATATCTATAAAATATCACAAGGATAATGCAGATGCCTTAGACATTCATTTGGCATATCTTCAGCACCAGAGATATTCCAGAGAGTTGTTGCACAAATAAATTAAGGCATCAGAGGTGCTGTGAACGTAATTGATAATATTTTATTGTGGGAGCAGGCTGTCAAGGAGAATAGCAAGCGACTGATACAAGACTGATACAGCTTATTGAAAAGACTAAGAAAATGGATCTAGTTCATTAGATCAGTGATTTAAAATGCTGAAACCCATATGATTGAGACCATATGGTCAACATTTTAAATCATTAAAACCCCACAAACTTGAAAGACTGTGTTTTTGCAGAGGGGCAAGCCCCTTGTACACCTCACACCTATGGTAATTATATATACAAACCCTAACATCACAAAACATATTCCCCAAACCTCACTGTACTATGACCACAGCCAAAATGGTGCAATGTTTTAAAATGTCAGCAATATAATCTCAATCATATACATATACTATGCCTAGAGTACATGATAATAGTTTTCACTCTTACTCACAAACACTGGCTAATGTACAATGTATGTACTGTACCTATGTACTATGTATGTATTTTACCTATGTTCCAAATTTCATCTGTACACCACAAATCTATTAATTACCTTTATTTTTAAATTAATGTTTTCTTGTTTCTTCTTTCCACTGTAACTGTTGATGTGCTGCATACCACTGTAAAAACATGTCTATTGTAATTTGTGTGTATACTGAGCATGTCTAAATATCTAAATGTATCTGTAATTATTTTTCTGTGTGGAGCTTTTCTTAGAGGGCCTCTGCTGAAAAAGGGCCTTTTTGACTCAGTCAGACTCCCCTGATTAACAAATGTAAAATAAATAAAATAAATAAATATGGGGTTTGATATTTTAAATCAGTGATATAATGAATTAGACCCTAAGAAAGCACAAGTTCAATTTAAATAACACAAAATTTAATGTCATAGTGACAAATATGAAACAAATGGATCACATATTAATGTTAGAGGTCTAAAACCTGAGCAAGAAAGAATCTCAGCAATTGATTAAATGCCAAGGTCAGAAAGTAATCAAGCTTTATAAATGTTTCTAGGAATGATGCAGTATATTTCAAAGCTTTTACATAATCTGTCTGTCTTATACCTATAGGACCAATTTTTAATGCAGTGTTCATAGGTTCTGTGATGCCCGTGCACTAGCCCAGCAATCAAGGAGCCTTAATTCTCACCACTAACACCAGTGAGGGGTGTCCACATTGGGAAGGACAACAAATACACACACTGTAAAGTACAATTTCCCTTAAGAGCACACAGAGATCATTGTCAGTCTGGGGCTGGTTTTCCCCTTTTTCTCCAGATCCCCAGTAAGACTCCCCACTGGCACAGCTATAGAGTGGGGTCCTTAGCCAGGGTCCCAAGCCAAGTCCTCATTGCACTCTCTCTCTGTCCAATCAGTGTTTCCTGTCCCTACCCAAGTAGATCACACACACACACACACACACACACACACACACACACACACACACACACACACACACACACACTTTGAGATATGATTTATATACAACCACACAGACACTCCTGAGAAAGACTGGCACAGGTGCACTAGCTGTGCCCCTTCTGTCCAGACTATAAGGTAGTAATTACTATCAACAGGACCCTTACTTATGAGCTACTAAAAAGGCCCTTACCAAAGGGTGTCCAATTATTACTGTGCCCCAAATGTTAAGTATGACTGAGCAGCAAGGATTATTTGGAGTGGCTTTGTATAGTAACATTATATACATGCAATGTACTCTAGAGCTTAAATTATCTCTACACAAAACAGCCACAGTTGAAAGGTTTAAAAAAATATTTAATAATAAATAAAAAAGTAAGACAAATTTCCTCAGTTTAACACAGTGCTAGTCAAGAGTTCAGAAATCACAGAAACATGGTTAAAACAATACTCTAGAATAGTCTGACATAAATATAGAAAACAGCTAGTCTAAACTTACTATTTTCTATCTTTTTCTCAAGAGAAACACTAAAGTCTAAGATCCTACGTACATACAGAAAGAGCAAAGCAAGTGCTGATGAGTGGTCATTTCTGAAGACAAATGCAAAATGCTCTATCTCTGTCTCTGATAAAGTCCTACATCATGCTGGCTCATTTTAGATTACATCATTCTTAACAATTCTCTGTTTGCCCAGGCTAACAGAAACTCTACATTTTCATTTCTTAGTAAGCTTGCACCTGGTCAGGAAACCACAGTAATTAAAGACATCATATATGTAAAATTTAGCCATTAACTCTGGTCTCAAAACAATGGAAAACATCTGCTGGTTCAGACTGCGAGCCCTGAGATCAAAACAATCATAAAATGTTTGACTTATCAGCTTTCTTACAGCAGAGTGCACTGTTGTTACATTTTTGCAGTTCAAAATCCAATACAGTCTTTTCACATTTAAGAGAACACGCCTGAGGTTTATATTAATATTTACAAATGACAGAATTATCTACAAAATTCTATCTGGTTAGGTTGCCAGCCTTCACATATTTTCACAGGTTCATAGGTTCATATGAGATTACTAGGCTAGCAGCTCAAGAACCCTTACAAGCCCAGTCAGTTTTATCTAGATTTTACCCAATTTTCTATCTCTAGAGGTAAAATAAGTGGGGTCATTAAGTGGGGCTTTGACAATTTTTACAGACTGCCTCTGTCCATAAGGGAAATGGGTGCAATTCCAGGAGTCAGTTTACAATTTTCCATCCATTGGTATATATTGCTGTTGAAGATGGTTATGTAAGGGCTCTGTTTCACATGAATAGGAAGCCTATTCCAGAAGAGGGCAATCCCTGGGACACATATCTGTCTCTCCAGCATGATCTATTCATGTCAGAGATCATGTTTAGATCCTTGGAATGGGTAAGCCTTGTGCACTTACTTTTACTAATATGCAATATTTCCATCAGGGCTGGGTCAGAGAGTGCCTTGTAGGTCAGGCATAGATCACCTATAATTGGTAGGAAACTGAATATAGTGACAGGGCTTTTAATCAGTCCACATATGACATGTTGCTTATACCCTGTATTTGCTTGGTGAAAAACCTCTCAGGGTGTTTCAACTGGTGCAGGTTTTTGATGAGGTACATACCAAAGGGTGCATTAGACTTGATTATTGGTTTGATGAGGGTCGAGTACAGTGGTGCTATAACATCCATGATCTGGATGACATGCCTTTACTTATAAGCTGAGCCACATAGAAGAATTTATTCACCCCCATGAACATATGGTGGTCAAAGTTCATATTACTATCTATCTGAGTACCCAGATCTCTCACCACTGGATCCACTCTTGGGGAGTGCTATTGTACTTTGCAGGGGTATTTGATTTCACAAATGGTATTATTATGCACTTATTCTCATTTAGTTTGAGGCCATGGATCTGACACCAGTCATTAGTCTGTGTCAGTCATTTCTGTAGGATATCAACATCATTTGTAAAGTCAATGATTGCCCCCCCCCCCAGCTTGCAGTCATCAGCAAACTTGGTCAGCCAAAGGCCATCTTCATTTGCCTTGACATCTGAGAAGTATATCCCAAACAGGAAGGGCCCCAGCACTAAGCCCTGCAGTACTCTACTGGTGACTGCCCTCTTGCTGGGTGTGGATTTCCCCACTCTAATAACATGTGTCTTATCCATGAGCCATTTGGCAATCCATCTGGTGATGTAGAGGTTTATGCTCAATTTTGTGAGTTTATCTATAATACCCACATGGGGTATTGTGTCAAATGCCTTGCCTTGGTCAAGCTAGATTATATGCACTCTCAACCATGGCTTAGGTGACCTTCCCAAAGAAGCCCACCAGATTGTGCAGGCAGGACCTGCCCTTGTTGAGGCTAAACTGGGTTGGGTCTGGAGTCTGGAGATTTCCTATGTTGTTGTTGATTTGGTTCATGATGATCCTTTCCATAGCCTTGCATATGAGGCTAGTCTGAATTATGGGTCAGAAGTTTCCTGGATCTGTGATAGCCCCCCCCCCCCCTTGTACAGAGGGATGACTATTACTGTACTCCACTCTACTGCAACAAAGGTTGCCTGGAGACTGTGGTTAAATAATGATCTGAGTGGGTCTGCTAGGTCATCTTTCAAGCTATTTAATAGGCACCGTAGGATTTCATCAGGGCTCATTGATGTCATGTTTTTAGCTTTAAAGACCACAGTGAGGACTTTTTTGTGATAACAGGCAAGGGAATTATAGGAGATATTTCATGGGGTGGGACTGGAACTGATGAGGGGTGAAACTTGAGCTGAATTTATCTGCTAGCAGGTTTGCTATTTCTGCTGGCTGAGTATAAGTAGTCCCATCTACAGCCAGCTCAGCACATTGTTGAGTGTTTTGCTTAATATTTTGGGAATAACTAAAATGCTTTGTGGTTATTCATTGCTTGAGAGGCGATTTTAGTTTCATATTTAGCTTATGAGGACTTGACTAGTTCCACGATTTGCCTGTGAAGACTGATGATGGACTTTCTGTTGTCTGTTGGGCACCCTTCCACTTACTTCTAGACAGGAATGTTATCTTTCTGTTGTATAATCTATTATGCCAGGGGGTCCACCAGAGTGACTTGTTTTTCCAGCTAGACCTGGGTTTAGTTTGGTCAGGTACTGCTGTTTTATGCAGTAATTTAAGTGGTTATACAGTGCATTTGTATATACTTCTGCATAGACTACTGTATTTGTTGGGGTTAGAGGCAGCTTAATAGAAGGTAATTTACCTATTTTTGTTGTTTTATGCAGTTATTTAAGTGGTTGCACAGGGCATTTGTGTATAATTCTGCATAGGCTACTGTAATTTTGGGGTTAGAGTGAGCTTTAAAATTTCCTCTGTTATCACTTAATGAGAGGTAATTTGCCTTGGAAAAAATCTTTAGGGTAGTAGGTTTTGGTGGGTGTTCCACTCTTACATTTATTTAGAAATAGACTAATTTATGCTCAGATCTTACCAATGAGAACATTACATGGGGGGGGGGGGTGCAAAGTTCTCCCATGTTTGTCAGTACTAAGTCAAGGATATTTCAGCCCATAGTGGGAGTGCAAACCAGCTGTTTCAGAGCATTTGCACTGAAAGAGTCCAGAAATCTCTGAGCCAGCGTGTTACTGAGCATGTATTTTCCCAGTTTATGGAAGGGTAGTTCCCATGAGTTGTGTGTTGGGATGAATAGTAAGTGATTTTAATAACTTCAGGTATGCAGAGTGGTTTTCATGGTTCATGGTTGGGGATCTGTAGCTAGTGATGATATGGTGGGAGATTTTGCCTATGGTCACCTGGACACGGAGTAGCTTAAGTGAGTCATCCTGCTTAGCCAATCTTGAGATGTGATTATTTTTATGTACATGGAAACACATCTTCCTTTCATTATTTTCCTTCTCAAACGAGTGATCTGAATGTGTGATAGGCATTGTAGCCTTCAACTGCAGGGGTGTTTTCTGCAGCCTTGTACCACCTCTATATAATTACACAGACATCACTACTGTCCAGGGTAAGGAGAGTTTCCAGGGAGTGCAGTTTCTTGTTAAGTCTCCTAGAACTGAGCAGTAGTAGCTTCAGAATTGGGATTAAAATAATTTGATCTGATGTTGTCAGTTTCATTCATTCATCAATGTATAGGTTCAGATCTAACACTCGGAGCCAACTTGGCTGTTACTCTAGTTCATGGTCACCGACAAGCTTTTCAACTCCTTTCCTACCCATAATGCACTATGCCTAATGTCCCTCAGATCTCATTTGCTGCTTTTGCGACTAGACATGGTTGACTGTTTCTCTCAAGCAATTTGGTTAAGATAAGTACAATTTCTTCAAAACTTGTCCATAAATACTAGCGTTTAACTTCTCTATCGCTGTTAGATACTTTAATCTATTTCTTAGAGTTTTTTGTTACCTTTCCTAAACTTTTCTTCCCTTTGTATACTTACTATTGTATTTGACACTACCATCATTGGTAGGCCTTTCCTACCCCCATATACCCTTTCTCGACAAGGGTGTTTTACTCCACTAATTTTTCCCTTTTTCTGATATATATATATATATATATATATATATATATATATATATATATATATATATATATATATATATATATTGTCTGTTACCTTACCTTTGCTGTTTCTTCTGCTTACTGTTGTTAGCTATAAGTCTGTTTGTTATTGGTCTTCTTTCCAGTTTCTTGTTATAATTGTTTCTTGCATTATGTCTGACAGAGAATTCAAGAAGTGTGACAGATGTGGGCATAAAATGCCTTTCTTAGATGCACACACTCTGTGTGTCTATTGTTCAGGTGCAGAACATCTAGATCAGGAGTGCCACATTTCTTGTGGTTTTAATCCTTGGGCTTTAACTGACAGGGAAAAACAAATTAGTATTAAAGGGCATGTTAACAACTTCATTTTCAGATGCTTTTTCTGGATTTCAACCTCCTAAAGTGAAAGGTAGGGACCCTTCAAAAAGCTCCAGGTCTGTGGAATGTTTTGCTTCAATGTCCTTGGAGCCAAAGAAAAAGAGAGACAATTTGAATTCTAAGTCTTCTGGGATCAGACATTCTTCAGATCTGAACAAGTATCTTTCTAATTTAACAGCATAAGATCCAGCACGATGCACTTCATATTTGAAGTCCCTGGATCTGAAGCCATTGCTTCTTGCTGTGTATTCCCCCTCTGTGGATCCGGTACCATCCAGAGTGCCCTCCCTTTCCTTGAGTTCCACTCTAAGCCCCCCTTCAGTGGTGTCTTCTCATTCCTCCAGAAGTCTCATGGAGGCAGATGTGGAAAGGATGGTGAGGAGATTGTTCCCAGAGCAATTTCAGAAGGGAGACCCCTTGAGTCAGGAACACCATCCATCTACTACTCCACCAGTTATAACTCCTTCTCTGATCCAACCTGTGGGGTTAGAGTCATCAGAATGTTCCAGGCCCTTCTGTGTCAGATCTGAAGTGAGCTTTGTCTTCAGATTCAACCATTACTCTAAGCACACCGGCTTTGACATCTTTGGATCCAGATGACTGTCAGAGACAAAGCTTCCAGGTCAGATCTGAGGGTTTAGGATCGAATCCGAGGTTTTCTGAGCCATCTCTTCCTCTCAGAGCTTCGGCTTTGGATAACTTGGCTCCAGCTTCCACCTCAGGCAGTTGGTCCTCAGAGCAGAGGGAACTGGTGGGCCAGAAACTTGTTTTCTCAGCTCTGTTAGCTTCCTTCTCTCTGGAGCAGGCAGATTTTGATATTGTAAAGAGGGTTTTCTCTGCTCTGGCACGTCAAGTGGGTTCTTCTCCCTCAGAGTCATCCTCAACATCTTAACTAAATTTGCACCATGATCATCAGCATTCTATACCACTAGGACAGCCAGCCCAGAGCTTCTAGACCACCCAGATGGGTGATGTCATCTCTTCCCATACTTCTCTGGATCATCCCACAGAAGAAGTCCCTAGGAAGAGGACATGCAGGAAGAGGCACTTGAACTCCCCCCAGGAGTCCATCACTAAGGATACTGACTTTGAGGGAGAAGGGTCTCTCAAATCACCAGCCAATGGCATCTTATTTGGAGACATCTTTGAACTCCTTAAACAGAAGGTTGGTTGGTCTGTCCAAAACCCAACTCCTGAATAGTCAGTATTTCTGGAAGCTTTCAGGACTAGCCTATCTAACTCCTGGGCCACTCTGCCTGCTACTGCACTTATTGATGTGGTTTCTAAGCAGGTGTGGAAGGAACCTGATAAGACTGAGCTGATCCCCAAGAGACCAGACAGGATTCTGGCTCCACTGATAGGTGGAAAACATTGGAGTAAGGGAGTACTGGTTGATGAAATGATCATGGTGGCAGCTACAAAAAAGGAACTCACAGAACAGAGTTCCACTGTCCATCATCCTAATACAGCATCTAGGGCACTGGACAGATTTGGGAAGTGAGTTTATGCTACAGCGACATTTGCTCTCCCATCGCTGAACTACTTGACACACTACACAAGATTGCATAGGGACTTGATTAAGAAACCTTCAAACTCCCTTTTGGGGTCACTACAGTGGAAGCTCAAACCTCTGTGGCCTCACAGTTGGCTACCCTTCAAATTATTGCAAATTCATCCATGAGGCTCATCTTGCATGCTGCTGAAGGCATCTCAAGGGCCATGGGTTCAGGAATTTCCATCAGGAGGCATGCCTGGATGCATCTGTGTAATTTTGCAGAGCCCTTCAGGTCATCTTTCATCAATGCTTCCATTAATGGTTCTTCTTTGTTTGGCCCCACAGTAAAAGACACACTTTCCAGGTGTGAGAAGGATGGAAAGACCCTTTTTGCAGTGGGCATATGTTTTTTGACTCCTCAATGAACCTTTTCCAGGAATCAATGGAGAGTTCAAAAGATGTGGTTCAGGAAGTCTCAAGGTCCTTTCCAGGACACACATGGAGGTAGTTCCCCAGAGGCAGAGGGCAGAACGATAATGGCAGAAGATGCCCCTGTGGTAGAGGAGGCCCGAAAAACTGAGGGTCTATAGATACATTTTCCGACAGATTCTTTTTGTGCTCCTGAAGGGAGGCCCAACTGCCTTCCTCTAGAGGCAGTCAGGGGTCTCTTATCTCTGCACCAGGAAGCCTGGTGAAACAAAAAAAATGGTACTTGGGTGCAGAGAATCATTTCCAGAAGTTATATTATTCCCTTTACCCTTCTACCCCCATTACCCAAGAAAATATCCCCCAATGTTCCACCCAATCAGAGAGAAGCATCAGCACTGGAAATACAAAAGCTGCTAGGAAAAAAGACTCATGCAAGAGGTCCCGCCAGACCAAATACAATTCAGAACTTTTTAGTGCCAAAGAAAACAAGGGACTGGAGAGAGATTTTAGATCTCAGTGTGTTGAACAAATCTGTTTGTCATACCAAGTTTTAGATTATCACAGTTCAGTCCATTCTGCTCTTTCTGAGCAAGGATGACTGGATGTGTTCTATAGACCTTCAGTATGCATACTGTCACATAAAAAATGACAAACGATCCAGAAGGTAGTTACACTTCTGGCTGGGAGCCAAGCATTACCAATTCAGAGCACTGCCATTTGGCCTCACCACAGCCCCCAGGGTGTTCACAAAGTGCACGACAGTAGTAGCAACTCACTTGAGACTGCAGGGATTCCAGGTCCTTCCTTAAATTTTCAGGGTCTATGTATTAGTTTCGCCTCAAGTGTTTGGCAGTGCTCTGTACAGACTCAAGACACCTAGACATATTTCTTGTAAAAGCACAATTGATATTTCTCCAATACCTAGTTGCACACATGATAACTAGTTTGCAGTGACAAGCACTGTCCACATAGTTGCAAACTGGATACTCCTGACAGTGATTGATATTCTCACTCCAGCTGTCTAATCAATAAAAAAGGGTCTGTTGCCATGGATATGAACTTTCCTACTTTCTCCATTACTGGCTTGGTGGATATGGGCATCCTGAGGCAATGCAGAAATTGCCTCATGTTTGCTGACAACCAGTTAATTCTCAAACAAACTCACATACCATATCAATTTGTCATTAGAGGCAAAGCTTTCAAATAAAAGTACTCGTAATGTCAATAAGGTTGTCAGTAGTACACATGCTGCACCCATCATGCACAATTCAAAGCAGACATATTGACCCACATATGCAGAGGCACTTATATGTAACCTTCCTAAACCACAAAGACCTCCTAGATGAAGTACATATAATAAAAAGCATCAGCAGACCAAAATAATATAGACCCCAACAGACCGTGTTGCTTTGCCAGGGATGGTCTGCACCTCTCCCCTCTAGGCTTTCAGTTATTAGCTAAAACATTGCCTTCCCCCATACTGTCCTTTTTAGAGAATGCCAAACTGAAAGTACTTCTGATATAGCAAATCAAAACCAAGAAAATCTAAAGGTATTACTGCTCAATGCTAGGAGTCTAAACAAAAAACTCCACTTCCTAGAAGCTCTCTTTACACTAGAGAATGTTGATGTCTGTGCGGTCACTGAGACATGGTTTAAAGCCATAGACAGCACACCAACAGTGCAAGGTTATAATGTTTTCCACACATTTAGGTCAGCTACTTCACAGGTGGGGACTAAAGGTGGAGGCATCTCTATTTACATAAAAAATAAATACACTTCAAGGTTATTCAAACAGGACAATGTACTTGAGCTGCTTCGTGTTCAAATCACCATAGGTAAAATCCAATACCACTTCCTTGCAAGCTATAGGTCCCCCTCTATGACCCAGGAAACCCATACCATGCATTTAAACTTAATAGAAATGTTAACCATCCAACCCAATACCATATTCATGGGCAACTTTAATTACCCCACTATTAACTGGGAATCTTATATGACACCAAATTTACAGGCACAGAGATTTCTGGATTTTGTAAACACAAACTCCCTGGAACAGATAGTCAATACACCAACCAGGGTGTAACCATACTGGATCTGGTCCTCACTAATATGGTAGACTGCTGCACACCCCTACTGTAATGCCTTCCCTGGTAAGGTCAGACCACAAAGTGGTCTTCTTTGAAGTAAAAATAAAACCTGGACCCTCAGCTAAACCTGGAATATTCAGGAACTATTCTAAGGCTAACCTCTTGCTATTAAGTGAGAACCTGGCAAAGTTTCAAGCCCCCATAAACTCTGAAAACTCTGCTGTCTATGCAGAACTGTTCACAGAAACCCTGTACAAGCATGTTAATAGCTGCATAGCGGCAGCTGTACCTACCAGGAAGACGTACAGAGCTAACTTAAAAAAACAAGCCACCCTGGTGGAATGAGAAAATCAGTAGGCCATACAATAGGAGGAAGAAAATCATGGCAAAAATTAGGAGGTGCAGCACCCAGGAGGATAAAAGTACTCTCATCAAACTTAATAAACAACTCAGAGGACAAATAAAGTCTACCAAAGCCAAATTTAAGGTAAGTTTGGCCTCCCAGGCCAAGGAGAACGACAAAGCATTCTTTAGCTATATCCGCAACCTCAAAGGCAATACACAGTTGTATGCAGAGCTCATTGTAAATGGACCCACCTTCACTGAGCCAGAATATATAGCAAACCTCCTGGCTGATAAATTCATCTCCAACTTTACTCCTCTCTCCCGCTCAACCTTCCCTAAGGAAATATCATCAAATATAACTCACCCTACTATCACTAGGGAACAGGTCCTTAATATTCTAAGACCAAGAACACTGCATCAGTGGTCCTAGATAATATCCCAGAATGCCTTCTAAATTGTATGAAACATGGAATTACTATTTATCTGTAGCCTCCAAACAGGCTTTGTGCCGTGGTTCATGAATGGAGAAAGGTAACAGTCATCCCTCCGCAAAAAGTTGAGCCATCTACAAACCCTGGAAACTACAGATCCATAAGTCTCACTAGTCTTATGTGGAAAGCCATAGAAAGAACTATCATGATCAGTAGAGATATAGTAAACCTCCAGGCAATGGACTGAATCCAGTTTGGTTTCATCAAGGGCACATCATACCTACTCAACCTGGTGGACTTCTTTGAGAAGGTCACCAAAGCAATGGATGAGGGCAAAATCATTCACACTGCCTACCTTGACCTGGCCAAGGCATTTGACACAATGCCCTACTCGGACATTGTTGACAAACTCAAGAGGTTAGGTTTAAACCCATATGTCCCCGAGAATAGCCAACTGGCTTGCAGACAGGACCCAAGAAGTTAGAACTGGGGAGTCCACCTCTACAAAATGGCCAGTTACAAGTGGAGTCCCTCAGGGATCAATCCTAGACTGCTCCTTTTTGGCATTTACTTCTCAGAAGTCAAGGCCAATGTCAGTGGTCTCTAGCTGACTAAATTTGCAAATGATTGAAAATTAGGAGCTGTCATTGAATCATGCACTGACACAAATGTTCTCCAGGAGGGACTGACACAGAAAAACAACTGGTGTCAGATCCACGGACTAAAACTAAATGCCAAGAAATGCATAATAGTATCCTTTGAGAAGTCATCCATCCCTGGTAACTATCATATTGACAACGCACCACTTAGAGTTGACCCAGTAGTCAGGGACTTAGGGGCACACATAGATAGTAATCTAGTCTTTGACCATCATATGTCTACAGTGGTGATGAAATCATTCTATGTTGTGCAACTTATAAACAAAGGTATGGCATCTAAGTGCAAGGAAGTCATTGTTCCACTGTATCTGGCATTCATCAGACTTATCATTGAGTACAATGCCTCCTTTGGTATGTAGCTAAACAGGCATATCCAACAATTGCAATGTCCACAGAGGTTTGTCACTAAAAGTATACAGGGTGTAAGTAAAATGTCCTGTGCAGACCACCTCAAGGCATTATCCCTGTATTCTGTCTCCTACAGGCTTTTGAGGAGAGATCTATGCCTGGCATACAGGACATTGTCAGACCCCACTCAGATGGACCTCTTGCATATCCACAAAACAAACAGCACCAGAATTACCTGTTCTAAAGACTTAAACCTTGCTTGTGATATAAATAGGACTTGCTGGAGAGACAGGTATGTATCCCAGAGACTGCACAGTCTCTGGAGCAGGCTCCCCATCCATATGAAGCAGAGTTCCTCCCTAACCCAATTCAAGTGCAACTTGGACAATTGGATGGGAAGCCAGAAATTCATCCCCGGTTTGGGACCTATGTCTCTAATGGACACAGGTAATCTGCAAATGGTTCATCTTCCAGGCCCATGCTTACACTTATCAAGGGTATCAGAACTTGTTTGGGATGCATGGCTAGGCTTAAAAAGGCCTTTCTGGTCGTTAGCCTAGTAAACACCTATGAACCTACATACCTATGAACAAGCAGGAGACCTAGTGTTGCAGACTTGTTCAAATCTTGGAATAACCATCAATCACAATAAGTGTCAATAGCAACCAGCTCAGACACTGGAATTTATAGGAGCAATGTTCGACACACTATCTATGGTAGCATCTCTTCCCCTTTTGAGAGTACAAGCAATAAGAAATCAGGTCAGGAAAATAATTTAAAGTACCAGAATTTCAGCCCATTTGATTCTGCAAGCACTGGGATCAATGTCATTGGCAATAATCTTAGTTCCTTTAGCAAGGTATCACATGAGAATTCTGCAGTGGATACTACAAACACAACGACCGATTCTCTTTCAACCCACGTTGACAAAGATAATAATAACTGAGGTGGATGCAGTCACAACAACTGTTGCAAGGTCATACTTTCATTCTCCCTTAGCCTAAGGCCATAGTGACCAGAGATGATTCTCAGATTGGGTGGGGTGGGGCATTTTCTGGAGAAGACAGTCCAAGGCAATCGGCCCCCCCAAGACACCAACTTATATATCAGTGTTCTGGAAATGAGAGTGGTGCTTTTGGCATTGCAAGCTTTCCAAGACTCTCTCCCTTTCAGAACAATTGCAATCCAAATGAATAACATGTCAGTGGTCTGGTACATCAACAAACAAGGGGGAACCAAATCTTACCCCCTATGTTGATAAGCCCTGAGGGTGTGGCAATGGATGATTTACTCCAACTGCTTTCTAATTGCAACGTGCATTCTGGGGAAGTCCAACATGATAGCAGACAAACTGAGTAGGTACATCTTACTTCCTCATGTGTGGTCGCTCAACAACAAAGTGATGGGCATGATTTTCTGCCAGTGGGGCCAGCCTTGCTGTGATCTCTTTGCATCTCCCCTAAACAACAAGTGCAGCAGCAGATTCACCGAGGGATGCTTTCCTCCACAATTGGACCCTCAGACTTCTGTATGCTTATGCCCTGACTCTAATTCCAGGATTCCTTCAGAAAGCAGCTCGGTTGAAGAGCAAAGTCATCCTCATTGAGCCTTACTGACTGCAAGAAATTTGGTTCCCCTTCCTTTGGCTGCATCTTCGGTACCAACCTTGGATTCTCAATCCAGTCCCAGACTTTCTATCTCACCCGACAGGCATGATTCTGTTGGACATCTCAAACCTCAAACTGACTGCATGGTTTCTCCAGTTCCATTAATAGCCAGGCAACCTATGCTCTCTTTGCCTGTCCATTCACTTCTGTCTTCCCAAAAACTCTCAATGAGAAAACTCTACAGAAGTAAATGGAGAAGATTTCTTTATTGAGCAGAGCAGAGTCAGGTAGACCTATTCTCAGTCCTAATACATTCTGTTCTTGAATTTTTTGTGAGTTTATTTAATGAGAATGTTAGGTCATTGACTATTAAAGTCTGAATCACCGCTATTTTGAATTTCCATGTGAGATTTCAGAATTCTTTCCTGGCTTCCTCCAAAATATGCAAAGCATTTTTGAGAGGTACTCTTCTACTTAGACCTCCTTACAAAGATCCTGTACCACCATGGGATTTAAAATTTGGTACTACAAGCCTTGACACAGTCTCCCTTTGAACCTGCAGCTAAATGTGATTTAAAATTCTTGACCTGGAAGATTATCTTTCTAGTTTTAATTGCATCTGCTAGAAGGATTTCAAAACTTTAGGCATTATCTTCTAATCCCCCATACTTGATTTTCCACAGGGACAGGGTCACCTTAGGTACCACTGCCTCATTCCTACCTAAGGTGGTGTCAGAATCCAACATTAACCAAACCGTTAATCTTCCAGTATTCTTCACAAACTTTACAAATAAAGGAGAATATGTGCTGCACTTACTGGATATTCATAGACAATTGCATTTTTACTTGCACAGAAAAAACAAATTAGAAAGTCAGACCAGCTCTTTGTTTCCTTTGCGCATCACAAGATGGGTGAATCAGTTACAAAGGTAACTATAGCCTGATGGTTGATGGGCTGCATCTCTTTTGTCTAAACTAAACTGAATCTTCCCCTACCAAAATCATTAACAAAGTAAGAATGCAAAACACATAGGAAGAGTCTGCAGGCTGAAGCTGAACTAGTAAAAGATGCTGAGCCAAGATCTTATGCCATTTCTATGAAAGATGGTTAGCTGTATAGAAAAAATGCAGATATTTGCACTTAACAAGTATGTCAAAATCAAAGTTCCAGGGAGGTGAGCAACCAGTACTTTTACTGCCAGTCTACAAGAAGTCAGAGACGGTGAAAAGTATAAGTTATATACTCACCATAACTTGGCATCTGTATTGTTTATTGTCATTCTTCCTCACCAATGAGCTCAGATCTGATCCTCATATCTGACTCAGCCGCACGCACAAGACTTTGGATCCACCTCTCTAGTTCCTCCCTCTTCCAACAATGCTCTATTCTGTCACAAACACCTCAGATTGTGTTTGCTGCCTAATCTCCCACTTTATAATAGAGATGGACATAGACATAAGAAAAGTCAGGGCTCAAACCTGGAACTGAAGGGTTCCAGTAGAGTCTAACAGATACTTTTAGAAGTGACAAGGATGGGGGTTGGATGGGAGGGAAGGTGAGGAAGAATGAAAATAGACAACACAGATGACAAGTTATGGTAAATACATAACTTCTAAATCTGATGTTGTCCTCTTCATTCTTCCCCACCGATTGTACAGATTCCTCAGCTACTTAGCCTTTGGGATGCCCTCATGGAAGGACATGCCAGAGCACTGTCAAACCAAAAGAAGCTCTGCTTCTGGAGACAATGTCTGATTTGTAATGTGTAACAAATGTATGAGTCTTTGACCAAGTGGCTGCAGCACAAATATCATCAATGGAAGCCCATGACCAAAAAGTAGATGAAGTAGCCATAGAATGAGTGAAGTGAGCTTGAGGGAGCCATGACAAATATAGTCCTTTTTGAGAATAAACCAGTGAAATGCAATCAGTAATCCATTTGGCTAGTGTAATGTTAGATACTTCCTGACCAATGTGGTTAGGGGAAAAGGATACAAACAGCTGATAGGACTTCCTGAACTGCTTTGTCCTATGAAGATAAAAACATAATTGTCTGTGCACATCAAGGAGATGAAACATGTATTCTTCCTTAATTGTAAATTTTGGAAAGAAGACTGGTAATGTGTGGACTAGGGGGTCCATAGAGACACCCTGTCTTTATGATAAATAAATTAAGGAGGCTTAGCTGATAAGGCCCGGAGCTCAGAAATTCTTTTTGGCGGAGTGATAGCTACTAAGAAGATCATTTTCCAAGAAAGAAACTTCATATCACATTTGTCTGCCAGTTCAAAGGGTTTCTGAGTTAATCCCTGAAGAGCTTTTTATTATGGGTCTGAGGAGAAAGATGTCTTTCATGAAGGTTCTACACAGTCTTGGCAAAGACAGAGAAAAGGATTTGTTCCAGAATGGAAATTAGAAATTGCTGCTAACGGAAGCTTAATTGTAGAAAAAAAATAGCTCTTTCTTTAAAAAGAGCTGTTAGAAAAAATAGAATGACTGAAGTTGGTGCTGAAAAAGGGTTGAAATTCTGGTTGGAGGCCTAAACAGAAAATCTTTTCCATTTGTTTCTGTAGACTTTCTTGGTAGAAGCCTTCTGGGAGGCCAATATAATCTCACAGACTGGGGAAGAAAGCCTGGACTGTCTAACTCCTACTGGAAATGGAGAAACTATGCAGTTAGCTTGAGGGCATGACGATTGGGGTGTTGAATTCTCGATGGATGAGACAAGAGACCCTGAGTGAATTCCAATATCCATGGAGGACATCTCAAGTGAGATCTTAGGAAGGGAAGCCATACCTGTTGAGGCCAGAAGGAGACAATGAGGATGACTGATATCTTCAGCCTGCTTGCATTCTGTAAGAACTTTGAAATCAGAGGAACAGGAGGGTAGCATAAATGAGACCCAGAGGCCAGTTGTGAATCAGAGCATCTCTTGGTGCTGAGGGGTGATCATAACAAAGTACTTGTTGCACTTATTGAGGGGTGAGGCAAATAGGTCACAGCAAGGCTGGCCTCAGGGGCTAAAGATCATATTCGCTACCGATTGGTTGAGAGACCACTTTTGAGGCACCAGAATGGATCTTTTGAGCTTGTCCACTAGCAACTTGGTTTTCCCTGAGATATGCATTGCAAATAGAAAGTGGTCTGAAGCAATTGCTCACTCCCAAACCCTCATAGCCTCTCTGCATAGTGGGTAAAACTGGGTTCCTCCTTGTTTGTTGATGTACCAGACTACTGACATGTTGTCTGTTTGGATTGCAATAGTCCCCAGAAGAAGAATGTCTTGAAATGCTTGCAATACTAGGAGGACTGCCCTCATCTCTGTGACACTGATAATGCGATTTTGTCTCTCAAAGGGATTATGTGCCTTGGACCATTTTTCCCAAGAAATGCCCCCACCCTAGTTGGGAAGTGTCCATGGTCACTGTGATAACTGAGGGCAGAAGAATGAATGGTCTGCCTAGAAAAAAAATCACATTGAATTCACCAACGAATATGCTGTTTGTAGATTGGAGTAAGTCTTATGAGAAAAGATAGAGGCTGATAAAAAATGGACCCTTGTTTCACCAAGGTTCATTGCAGAATTTGCATAAAGAATCATGTTAGGGGCACCAGAAATATGGCAGCTGACATTGACCCCAGAGCTTATAGTCCTAATCAGGGCAGCGGTGGAGAGAGAGAATACCACCTGATATGATATCTCAAAGATGTGATGCAATGGAGAGGTAAGGACACCACCTGAGTTGTAGTATTCAAAAGAATCCCTATGAACAACAGGGTCTGTACTGGGACTAGATATGACTTGGCATGGTTTACTGAGATTCCTAAAGTGTTGGAAATCTAGAGCAAGCAGTCCCTGGCTAGTAAAAGTTGATGCTTCGATGGGGCAGTGAGGAGCCAATCGTCGAGATATGGAAACACCTGGAATCCCTTGAGTCTTAAGTGAGCTGCCATGACTGCCATGCATTTGGCAAACACCCTGGGAGCTGTGGTGAATACAAAGAACAGTGCTTTGAATTGGTAATGATTGGCTCCCAGCTGAAAGAATAGATATTTCCTGGATCACTTGTATATTTTTATGTGATAGTCTGTATCCTGGAGATCTACAGAGCACATCCAATCATCCTTGCACAGAAGTGGCAGGGGGAATTAACCATAACCATGCAGAACTTTGTCTTCTTTACATACTGGCTCAACTTGCTTAGATCCTAAATGGGTCTTAGGTCCCCCATTTCCTTTGGCACTACAAAGAAGTATGAGTAAGTTCCAAATCCTATCTGGTTGGGTGGGACCTCCTGGATGACACTTTTCTGGGGCAACGTTTGTATTTCTTGTGCTGCATCTTTCCTCTGACTGGGTGAAACATCAGGAAGTTTCCTCTTTTTGATAGGAGGAGGAAGAAAAAATGGTATGTAGTAACCTCTGGATATGATTCTTAGCACCCATGAATCTTTTATGATATCTGTCCAGGCATCTAGATGAAAAGAGAAATTACCCCTTACTGCCTCCAGAGCTGGACAGTTGGGCAGCACTTCAGGAGAAAAAAGAATCTCTAAAGCCCTGTTTCTGCGGGACCCCTCTACCTCTAGGGCAATGTCTACCATTAACATTTCCTCCTCTAACTCTGGAGGAATTATCCCCACCCGTATCCTGGAAAGGTTCCTGAGATTTTCAGAACCACATCCTCTTACCACCTTGTTGATTTCTAGAGAAGGTCCACTGAGTGGTGGAATACTTGCTTCCTATGGCAGACAGCATCTTTCCCTCTTGTTCGCTGTGGATAGTGTCTTTAACTAATGGCCTGAAAAAGGAAATGCCATCAAAAGGGGCCATTGATAAAAGATGTCTTGAAGGGCTCCACAAAATCACATAGCCGCATCCATGCATGTCTCCTTATAGCTATTCTTGAACCAGCTGCTCATGGCGTACCTTCCACTGCATGGGAGATCAGCCTTATCGATGCACTAGAAATAGACAGCAGAGTCGCCAGGTGAGAGGAGGTCTTTTTCAAATCCTCTGCAGACATGGACTCTGAGAGATAACTAATTAGTCAAATCTCTCTGTAGCTGAGAGAAGTGTGCCAAGTAGTATAACAATCTCATAGTGAACATAGCTGAGGTGAACTCTCACTTTCAAAATCTGTCCATCTCTCTGGTATCCCTGTTCGGTGGATGGACAGAAGAGGTTTGCTCAGTTAGCTCCTTCTTGGTGGCTTCCACCACCACTACAATGTTAACTGGGACTCCTTTGCTCAAGTGGGGTCTATCAGCAGGAGGACCAGAAATGTATCCGGGCACTTAGCACTTAGGTTTGATAGTGCCCAGTTCCTTCCAACCCCAATGGAAAAGCAAGTCAATCAGTTCATCCGCCAGGTGGTCACTCACCTCTAGAAACACTGTTTCTTCAGGAGAAGGAGATTGGGAAGGCCAGCCACCCTTCTTTTTGAGGATCTCGAGGATTTCTCCAAAATAAATGTCATCAGGTGGTGATCTGGGGGGATCCTTGTCCCTCATCAAAATTAGTGTCTTCTGTGAAAGATTCCATGGGCAAGTCTGTGTACCTCCTCTTATATGTCGTTTTCCAAGGAAACTTCTCCATGGGGTATTTGGGAGAGGTATCAGAAGAGGGGGGGAATTCCTCTAGAGGAACTGCCTGGAGACTTCCTGAAACTGGCTGTCCCTGTAGAATAGGTCTGATGGGCTCAGAGCTAGGAATCAAAGATGGGAGATGGGTAGGATCCAAGACAAGAGAATACGATTCCCTGTAAAGAGAGAAGCCCCTTTCTACCAGCTCAAAAGCTGAAGGACCAGGGGAAACCTCTTCCCCTCATCCTATCCACATCCTCCTATGACAAACTCCTAGAAGACCTGGAAGATGCTGTGGATGAGGGTCTAGAGTGTTTCTTCGGAGTTTGAAAAAGTTGAATTGTCAGAGAAGGTGGCACAGGCTTTAGTGCATACTCTGGTGTATTGCTTCTGTGGCTTGAAGCAGAGCTCAGATCCAAGGACTTAGGATCCAAAAATGAAGTAGATGGCTAGGGTGAAATGACAACAGGAGCTGAACCTTTTGGATTCGATGATGGCTTTGGATCTGAGGATGGGCCAAGAGGTTTTTGTTCTGAGGTGGTCAGATCCAAAATTTTTCTAATCTTGTCCAGCGGCTCCAATGAAGCCCTTGGGGACTTCTGAGGAGAGCTCTTCCTCTCCAAACTGATTTGGGTGTTTTTGAGGGGGTTTGAGCCACAAAAGAAACAGGAAACAACCCATTTAAAATATGTTTATTGCACCTGTCTGATAAAGTTTTCTGGGATTAAAGGTGGTGCATGTGGGACAAGCAGTGTCAAGATGCTCAGGTCCTAGGTAATGCACACGCATTTCTTGTGGGCATCTGAGTTTGGGATCTTATACCCACAAGAAGCACTTTTTGAAGCCAGTTGGTTTCTCTGACATGGTCAATGAGAAAAACATGGCATAAACAAGAAATTAAATAACATTTTTTTTTAACAAAAAACAAGTTAACGGAATACCAACTATGGTAAATCAGAGAATACCTAAAAAAGGTAAGGAAACAAAGGTACCAACAATGGTACTACTCAAGCTGAGTAGAAGTTAAGACAGAAGAAATCCTAAATTTAGTGAAAAACTCTAGAGGGAGGAATTGGACAGAAACAAATCTATAAGTTTTAGGAAAATTAAGTATAACTGTATAAATTATAAGAAAGCAGCTGCTTACTATGCTCAAGAGTGCAACCTACATCTAACCACGATGGCAGCAAATGAGATCTGGGATGTTGGGGATAGAATACAGCATTATGGGTAGAGGGAGTAGCTCGAGAGCTGGATCCAAAATCTTGTGTATACAGCCAAGTGGATCAACTCAGCACAAGATCCTCGTGGTGGCCTGCAGAGTGTTCCAAGCAGCAGAGAGCTAAAGGAGCGACTTTCTACCTGATTATAAGTATTTTTGTGGCTTTACCTCTGTGAATAAGCGAGCGACTGCATTTCGCCTGTTTTTGGGAAGTTCTGCATTGCTACATTGTTTACTGCACTTAGAGATAGTAATTGTTGCTAATTGTTTTCTGTAGGCTACACACTAAAGTGCGCTAGCCGAGTTTTAGCATTTAAAGCATTTACTGACTGTATTTTTCCCTGTCTGTGTTAAAGAAAAAAAAAACAAAAACAAAAAAAAAATATATATATCTCTTGTTTTCCCACCTTGCTTAAGTAGAGTAGTCCAGTTTCAGATTTGCTGATCCCTGGACTGTGTATTTTAGTTCCTGTTACTGATTCATTGCCTTGCTTGGGAGGAGGGAAGTTTCTTTGCTTACCAGTGGGAGTGGGAAGCACTGAGCGACCTTTCTGTCTGTTTTGGTAAGGTTTCAGCCAGAAACTAGTAGCCCATTGGTCGTTTTGGGCCAATTCCTAGCTCTTTTCAGCCCCCTGCTATAAGACGTGGTATACGCGTTTTCCAGCTTGTACCAACTCAGCACAAGATCCTCGTGGTGGCCTGCAGAGTGTTCCAAGCAGCAGAGAGCTAAAGGAGCGACTTTCTACCTGATTATAAGTATTTTTGTGGCTTTACCTCTGTGAATAAGCGAGCGACTGCATTTCGCCTGTTTTTGGGAAGTTCTGCATTGCTACATTGTTTACTGCACTTAGAGATAGTAATTGTTGCTAATTGTTTTCTGTAGGCTACACACTAAAGTGCGCTAGCCGAGTTTTAGCATTTAAAGCATTTACTGACTGTATTTTTCCCTGTCTGTGTTAAAGAAAAAAAAAACAAAAACAAAAAAAAAAATATATATATATCTCTCTTGTTTTCCCGCCTTGCTTAAGTAGAGTAGTCCAGTTTCAGATTTGCTGATCCCTGGACTGTGTATTTTAGTTCCTGTTACTGATTCATTGCCTTGCTTGGGAGGAGGGAAGTTTCTTTGCTTACCAGTGGGAGTGGGAAGCACTGAGCGACCTTTCTGTCTGTTTTGGTAAGGTTTCAGCCAGAAACTAGTAGCCCATTGGTCGTTTTGGGCCAATTCCTAGCTCTTTTCAGCCCCCTGCTATAAAACGCGGTATACGCGCATTTTTCCAGCTTGTACCAACTCAGCACAAGATCCTCGTGGTGGCCTGCAGAGTGTTCCAAGCAGCAGAGAGCTAAAGGAGCGACTTTCTACCTGATTATAAGTATTTTTGTGGCTTTACCTCTGTGAATAAGCGAGCGACTGCATTTCGCCTGTTTTTGGGAAGTTCTGCATTGCTACATTGTTTACTGCACTTAGAGATAGTAATTGTTGCTAATTGTTTTCTGTAGGCTACACACTAAAGTGCGCTAGCCGAGTTTTAGCATTTAAAGCATTTACTGACTGTATTTTTCCCTGTCTGTGTTAAAGAAAAAAAAAACAAAAACAAAAAAATATATATATATCTCTTGTTTTCCCGCCTTGCTTAAGTAGAGTAGTCCAGTTTCAGATTTGCTGATCCCTGGACTGTGTATTTTAGTTCCTGTTACTGATTCATTGCCTTGCTTGGGAGGAGGGAAGTTTCTTTGCTTACCAGTGGGAGTGGGAAGCACTGAGCGACCTTTCTGTCTGTTTTGGTAAGGTTTCAGCCAGAAACTAGTAGCCCATTGGTCGTTTTGGGCCAATTCCTAGCTCTTTTCAGCCCCCTGCTATAAAACGCGGTATACGCCGCATTTTCCAGCTTGTACCAACTCAGCACAAGATCCTCATGGTGGCCTGCAGAGTGTTCCAAGCAGCAGAGAGCTAAAGGAGTGACTTTCTACCTGATTATAAGTATTTTTGTGGCTTTACCTCTGTGAATAAGCGAGCGACTGCATTTCGCCTGTTTTTGGGAAGTTCTGCATTGCTACATTGTTTACTGCACTTAGAGATAGTAATTGTTGCTAATTGTTTTCTGTAGGCTACACACTAAAGTGCGCTAGCCGAGTTTTAGCATTTAAAGCATTTACTGACTGTATTTTTCCTTGTCTGTGTTAAAAAAACAAAAACAAAACAAAAAAATATATATATATCTCTCTTGTTTTCCCGCCTTGCTTATAGAGTAGTCCAGTTTCAGATTTGCTGATCCCTGGACTGTGTATTTTAGTTCCTGTTACTGATTCATTGCCTTGCTTGGGAGGAGGGAAGTTTCTTTGCTTACCAGTGGGAGTGGGAAGCACTGAGCGACCTTTCTGTCTGTTTTGGTAAGGTTTCAGCCAGAAACTAGTAGCCCATTGGTCGTTTTGGGCCAATTCCTAGCTCTTTTCAGCCCCTGCTATAAAACGCGGTATTCGCGCATTTTCCAGCTTGTACCAACTCAGCACAAGATCCTCGTGGTGGCCTGCAGAGTGTTCCAAGCAGCAGAGAGCTAAAGGAGCGACTTTCTATCTGATTATAAGTATTTTTGTGGCTTTACCTCTGTGAATAAGCGAGCGACTGCATTTCGCCTGTTTTTGGGAAGTTCTGCATTGCTACATTGTTTACTGCACTTAGAGATAGTAATTGTTGCTAATTGTTTTCTGTAGGCTACACACTAAAGTCGCTAGCCGAGTTTTAGCATTTAAAGCATTTACTGGCTGTATTTTTCCCTGTCTGTGTTAAAGAAAAAAAAACAAAAAAAAATATATATATATATCTCTTGTTTTCCCGCCTTGCTTAAGTAGAGTAGTCCAGTTTCAGATTTGCTGATCCCTGGACTGTGTATTTTAGTTCCTGTTACTGATTCATTGCCTTGCTTGGGAGGAGGGAAGTTTCTTTGCTTACCAGTGGGAGTGGGAAGCACTGAGCGACCTTTCTGTCTGTTTTGGTAAGGTTTCAGCCAGAAACTAGTAGCCCATTGGTCGTTTTGGGCCAATTCCTAGCTCTTTTCAGCCCCCTGCTATAAAACGCGGTATACGCGCATTTTTCCAGCTTGTACCAACTCAGCACAAGATCCTCATGGTGGCCTGCAGAGTGTTCCAAGCAGCAGAGAGCTAAAGGAGCGACTTTCTACCTGATTATAAGTATTTTTGTGGCTTTACCTCTGTGAATAAGCGAGCGACTGCATTTCGCCTGTTTTTGGGAAGTTCTGCATTGCTACATTGTTTACTGCACTTAGAGATAGTAATTGTTGCTAATTGTTTTCTGTAGGCTACACACTAAAGTGCGCTAGCCGAGTTTTAGCATTTAAAGCATTTACTGACTGTATTTTTCCCTGTCTGTGTTAAAGAAAAAAAAAACAAAAACAAAAAAAAATATATATCTCTCTTGTTTTCCCGCCTTGCTTAAGTAGAGTAGTCCAGTTTCAGATTTGCTGATCCCTGGACTGTGTATTTTAGTTCCTGTTACTGATTCATTGCCTTGCTTGGGAGGAGGGAAGTTTCTTTGCTTACCAGTGGGAGTGGGAAGCACTGAGCGACCTTTCTGTCTGTTTTGGTAAGGTTTCAGCCAGAAACTAGTAGCCCATTGGTCGTTTTGGGCCAATTCCTAGCTCTTTTCAGCCCCCTGCTATAAAACACGGTATACGCGCGTTAGCACGATTTAGTGCGGAATTGCCGTCGTCGCACACTAGGGCAGCGCCGGTTAAGCAGGTTTAAGCAATTCGGGCTACCTAAAGTCCACTCTTCTAATTTTCCCTTAAAACTACCTTCCTCAAACTATACTACTGATCTAATCAGCGTATCCTTTAACTAATAAGATCATCTCTACTTGACTCCAAGTAGACTATTCTATATCTGTTTAACCTAGCATTTGGTCCTACAGCACTTATTTCCTTGATACGGCACTCTTATAGATAGCACCCCAAAAAGCCAAACCCCCATTTCTCGGTCACCCACGTCCCCCCGAAATCTCTTTCAAAGTATTTTTGTCTAGTCCTTCTAGCATGTCGAGGGATCAGTTGCTAGTGTCCTCTCCTGCTCAACTGGTGAACCTGGGAATATTGAGGCAATGTTACAATTGCCTCATGTACACAGACAACCCTCTCCTCCTCCCACAAAACACAAATACATGTGAGAGATGCAACTATACGGCCAAACTGGAGGCTGAGCTCTCTCAACATAGGACTGGCAAGACCAGTCAGGAGGAGAAGGTTACCACACACACTATAGACCCAGTCTCACATAGTACCATCACAACCTCAAATCATACACATAAACACACAAAGACATACTCGGAGGCTCTGATCAAAAATCTACCAAAACAGCAGAGGCCACCAAAGCAGACACCCAAACAACCACCACCTCAGAACACAACACCTGCAACACATAGACCTCACAGTCAGAGTGTCAAACAGTCACAGCCCTTAAGGCCAAACACAATGCCAGACACACTAGTCATTGGTGACTCCATAGTCAGACACACTGATGTCCCGCTCACCAGACTGAGTAAGGAGAAGGTCACAGTAAGCTGCCTGTCGGGCGCTAGAATCCGCCACATAACGCAAGCACTCAGGTCTCTCAACAGCAGGTACAAATATGACTCAGTCATTGTCCACGCTGGTGCAAACGACCTGAGATGTACCTCCTTGGACTACATGAAAAGAGACATTGAGGAGCTCTCTGATTATGTAGCTACGGCAGGTATGACCCTGACCTTGAGCAGTATCCTACCTTCACCAAGAATGATGCCACAATACAGAGATAAGATGATCAGCTTTAACAATTGGCTTAACTTCTGGTGTCATTCAAAGGGGATCCAGTGTCTGTCTGCCTGGGATGACATGCTGGACAAGCCACGCTGCTTTGCAAGGGACGGCTTGCACCTGTCACCCCTGGGATTCCGGATATTGGCAAAGGCTCTTGCCACCCCATAGTGCCTTTTTTAGGCAAGGCTCAAATTCTAAACCTACCACCCTAGAACACAAAAAAGGAAAAAAACTAAGGATAATGCTGCTCAATGCCAGAAGTCTAAATCTCAAAATGCACACACTCGAGGCCCTTCTCAGTATGGAGAACATCAATGTCTGTGCTGTGACAGAAACCTGGTTCAAGGCTCCTGAGAGCACCCCAGCACTATCAGGTTTTACCTCATACCATGCGTTCCGGCCCCAAAATCCGGACAATACCAAGAAAGGAGGGGGGGTATCCATATTCATCAAGGACACCCACACCTCAAGACTGGTGGCAACGCACGATGCATCGGAGACCATCCAGGTGCAATTAACCATAGGCAAGACTGCTCTGCAAATTGTAGCATGTTACAGGCCACCCTCACAAACTCAGGAACCCCACATGGCCTTCCTGAAAACACTAGAGGGGATAAATGTATCACCAAACACCATCATACTAGGTGACTTCAATTACCCTAATATAGACTGGGAACACTACTCAAGCCCAAACACCCTAGCCCAAAAGTTCCTGGAATTCATAAACTCAAATGCCATGGAGCAACTAGTCACCATCCCCACAAGAGGAGATAACATACTTGATCTCATCATCACGAACATGGGAGCACAATGTTCAACACCGGAAGTATACCCCTCACTGGTGAGATCAGATCACAAACTAATCTCGCTGGAGGTCCTCATCCCACCCCCACCTGAAATAAAAAAGACCACAGTAAAGAACTTCTCGAAAGCCGACTTCACACTTCTAAAGACTAGTGTGATCTCCTTTAAGGCCCCCGAGCTGGCGGAAAACAGTACTCAAGCCGCTGAATCACTTACAAATGCCTTCTACCAGCACCTGCAGGATTGCATGGATAAGGCAATCCCAAGCAAAACAAAGACTCTTTGTACCAAAGGCAAGTGTCCAGTCTGGTGGACCCCAGCCATAAACAAACTCTACAACAAAAGGAGGAAGCTACTACAAGACAGAGCAAAATCCTTAAAAGGTAAGACACCCTTGATCACTATAAGTAAAAAACTAAGAGCTCTCATAAAATCATCCAAAGCAAATTTTGAGAGAAAAATAGCTAAAGACTCAAAAGACAATCATAAGGCCTTCTTTAGCTATGTTAGAAACCTGGGAGGAAACTCCCAGATATGCTCAGAACTAGTTCAAAATGATGTGAAGATTACTGATCCTACAGACATTGCCAACATACTGGCTGACAGGTTCAGTGCAAACTCCCCCCCCCCAAAAGGAGAGATATCTATACCAAATGATTGCAGCCCCCAAAAATTTCCAACGCCCAAGTGAGAACTGCTCTCTCCAAAGCAAAAAACACAGCATCCATGGGACCAGATGGTGTCCCTGGCTGTGTGCTCCACGAACTCAATGAGGAATTAAACCCACAGCTAGGACAGCTGTTTAATCAAAGTCTTACCTCCGGATACGTACCCAGGGAGTGGCGCACTGCAACTGTGGTCCCACTTCACAAAGGCGGTGCCTCCACCGACCCTGGAAATTACCGGCCCATTAGCTTGACAAGCCTTATCTGCAAAGCCATGGAGAGGATCATAATGGACCTCATAAATAAAGACATAGGGAATTTGCAGACTTTGGATCCAACCCAGTTTGGCTTTGTCAAAGGCAGATCATGCCTTTTAAACTTGGTTGACTTTTTGAAACAGTCACCAAAGCCATTGATGAGGAAAGGCAGTCCATACAGCCTACCTCGATCTGGCGAAGGCCTTCGATACAATACCCCACTCGGGTATCATTGAAAAACTCATCAGCTTAAATGTTAACCCATACATCACAAGATGGGTTGCAAACTGGCTGAGTGACAGAACCCACAGGGTCAGAGTTGCTGGCGCCATGTCAGACTCAAAGCCTGTCACAAGTGGTGTCCCACAGGGCTCAGTCCTGGGCCCACTCTTGTTTGGCATCTACTTTTCCGAAGTACAAGCAAACGCAGGAGGGTTATGGCTGACAAAGTTTGCAGATGACTGCAAACTGGGCGCCATAGTAGAAAACACATCTGACACAGATATCCTTCAGAAGGGTCTTACAGAAATGGATAACTGGTGCCAGAGCCATGGCCTAAAGTTAAATGCCAAAAAATGCATAGTCATACCCTTAGGGAAAAACAAGGTTACCCCTAGCTACCAAATAGGTGGCATTCCACTGAGCACAGAAGAAGTCATCAGAGACCTGGGGACCCAGGTTGATAGTAGTCTGTCATTCAACACCCATGTAGCTAAAGTAGTTAGGAAGACCTTCTACATTGCCCACCTTATCATGAAGGGATTCTCATCTAGATCAAGGGAGATCATGGTCTCCCTTTACTCATCACTCATCAGACCAATGATTGAGTACAATGCCCCATTGGTCTGATGAGTGATGAGTAAAGGGAGACCAATGATTGAGTACAATGCCCCATTCGGAATGTATCTGACCCGACACTTGCAGCAGCTGGAGAGGCCACAAAAGTTCCTCACCAAAAGGATAAAGGGTCTCAAAAATCTGTCCTATGCCGCCCGACTGAAAGAACTCCAGCTCTATTCAGTCGCTTACCGCTTGCTCAGAGGTGACCTTTGCCTAACATACAAGGCCATGTCAAACCCAGATTTGATGAATATGCTTCACCTCAAAAAATCTAGATCCATCAGAGTCACAAGGGCGGGAGACTTAAACCTCGACACGGCTATTAATAGGACGTGCTGGAGGGATAGATTCATCACCCAAAGACTCCCTATGCTGTGGAACAAAATTCCAGTATATGTGAGGCAGAGCACCTCGCTGGCCTTGTTCAAGAGAAATCTTGACCAATGGATGGGAGATCGCAGATATACCCCAGGGATTACCTCAGTGTCACTGCTCGACAGAGGCACAGCAAAATAATGGGTATAGTTCCCCATACTAAAGGGGTGGCGTAAGCCACAAAACGATGGACTAGGCTTGTAAATGCCCTCGGGCAGATAGCCTAGTATGAACCTATGAACCTATGAACCTATGAACCCATTGGTGAGGAAGAAAGAAAAGGACAACATCAGATCTGTGATTTTTAATAGCTGGGGAAAGATACCCAAGAAGTCATGTCTCGAAGCAATACTGTTATGTACCAAAAAACTACCCCAAAAAGAAGTTCAAATGTGCAGTGTAACTAATCCTTTTAAATTATCCATATATAGTAGACGTTAGAGCAATCATACAGATATATCAACTGTTTTGCAGTTAAAATGACTCTAAGGACTGGATGATTTCATACTAAAATGTATTTTCAATACAGAAAAAAACTTTGATTTTGATGTAAATATCCTATGTCATGCTTAGTAAAGTGTTAAGGATATGTTATTTTCAGAAATAATATAGGAATGTAGAGTATGAGGTATATAGCTTTAAGGCTAATGAGCACACTATTTGATTGTATGCCATTTAGTACACAGTTCTTCCAGAAAATTCCATTGGAAATGAACTCCATGGAGTTTAGACATCTGTTGTATTTATTAAGGCTCCTAACATGACAGTATCCTTGCCAATATTTCAGTGATATATACCATATCATGGTTCTACTATTTCGAAATCTGCAGGCATGAACAGATAGTGATGTCTTTGTGTGAGGGGGATCTACAGCAGGTGTGTACATTACAAGCACTCAGTAGTAACAATGTAGAGGGTAAGTGCATTGATATGGTGAAGAATGAGAGTAGAAATACTGTTGGTCAGGCATTCACATATGGAGCTCAAGGGAGACGTTCATGATGCGATTTACAGCCTTATTGCTGTGGTTCTCTCGTATAGTATGTCGTCCATTACTAGAAATTAAGTAGCATTTTTCCTGAATTGAAAATGTTAAAATGTTGGATGCTTTGTAAATTACCAAATGTAAAAGAGTAAGTAATATTCTCCTATTTCAAAACTGCCTGATTTAACAACCCATAGGGGTCATGTTTCCAGGCTGTGATATTACCACCCAAAGACATACAGATGCTTACCAAAAAGAATGTTGATGAGTACCATATTGATTTTCCAGTTAATAATACTGTATTCAATGGGCAGTCAGAAGTCAAACAGCTTAGCTCTAGTATTATTTGATGAGAATTCATTTTTTAGTCCAAAAGGGCAGCAAACAAAAGGCCAGCCTCTTAAATCATTTTTATCTGCTGCTAGTCCGATGGGAGCAATGTCAAAGTGAACCTGAAAGAAACTCTTTTTAATGTTTGAAGAAGTTTTAGAGAAAATAGAAAAAAAATAACTAAACAACTAAATAAACTGAACTTAGTAATAAAGAAAAAAGGTACAACAAACACTGCAGTGCA
>NC_056726.1:195740096-195762403 GCF_019279795.1 Protopterus annectens
AAAGAGTATTATATATTCAATTTATTATTGTTGCTCATGATGTTTGTTTTCAATGCGTTTTGTTTTGTTCGTCAAAAGGCTGTCAGTGTTTTTGCTGTAAAATTTTTAATATAAGTTTTAAATTAAATCAAAACTTCTAATATCATTATAAAAGTAAAGAAGAAAATAATATGCACACTGACAGGTTTTAACGGTGTTTTACAGTTAATAGTGACAGACAGCCAAGTAATGGGATATTGGTATGGCTGTGTGTGTGCGTGGGGGTGGAGCATTGTTCTCCATTATTCTGCCTAGGGCCCCATTTGACCATGATCTAGCTCTGCTCTTGCTATTTAGAAATTGTACATGAGTATTTATTCTCTTACAAATGTCCTATTTTTCACATAGAAGGCAAATGGAGGAAGGAAGAATTAAACCATGTATCCTTGACTACAGGAAGCAGTAAGATAGAGCTGCAGCTGACTCATCTATTGCCTCATGCCGGCCTGAAGTAGTGCCCAACCCCTCTGCTCTTCAAGTTAAGATAAAAAGAAATGTTTCTGCTTGAAGTGCAAACTGCTGTGCCTTTCTGTACTACATCTGTAGATAGTCTCCTGCCACTGTTATGGCATGCATACCACACATTCATTTTAGTGTCCTGCTGTTGTTGTATCATGCATACCATGCCCATCATGTATACTGACATTATATTTTTAGCTGTCATCCCCTGATAGGGTCCACAAGATTCAAGAAGTGCAGTACCAATCCGCAGGTAATGTTATGGCAGGTATTTCACAGTAACTACAGACTTTTAGCATGTTTTGTGTACTGACATAATATAAAATAATCAGACATTGCATGCAATGTTATCATGGATATTCATATGGCATAGATATGCAAGTTATACACTCAAACATTTGCTGTTGTAAGGAAAGTTGTAACTAGGGTGGGGTGAATGCAGCTGCTTCTCCATGTGCAAGCAGTTAGGGGACACATTGGCAGTTGCTGTTGGAATGTGACTGCAGCAATGGCATTCATTTAAGAAGCTATGAGTGATATTGTGGCTTCTTGGCATAAAAGGTGTCCTCGGATCCAGCTCTGATGGACATTTTGCACATCTGCAAAATGAACAGTATCAGAAACACTAGCTCCAAGGATTTAAATTTTGCTTGTGACATAAATAAGATATGTTGGTAAGACAGACATGTGTCACAGAAGATCCCCGTGGCCTGGAACAGAATCACCATCCACAGCAGAGTCCATCCCTAAGCCTATTTAAGCATAACCTTGATGGATGGATGGGAAATTGGAAATTCACCCCAATCTAGCCCCCATGTCCCTGACAGACAGAGGCAGATAGTAACGTCCAAACTAACATACCCCTCCACATAACCTCTAGAAACTTCCTAATATAGCCCCTCTTAATAAATGCCCATGATACATATGGATACAGTGGGGTTGGATTGCATAGCCAGGCTTATAAAGACACTGGTGGTCATTAGCCTAGTATATAAACCTATGAACCAATGTGATATGCTTTCACATGTGTGAACAGTACCCTGTCCTCTTCTCTTTGTAACACTGATGTCTATTTGAGCCTGGTCAGTCCTCACTAGTGTACCAGTGGAGGTGGACATGAATCCACCATTCTAAAGATCAATGTGATCATGGCATTATCCCTACTCCCTACCATCTCATGTATTGCAAGAAATCCTCATGTATGCCCTGCAGGACTCTAACCATTTCTAGCTGACTCTCTGTGGCAATGCACTGAGCCTCAACAATGTCATGGCACACCTGGTGCTGGGTAATCAATGATTTATGTGTTTTCTCAGGTAGCTGTGTTGTGTGTCTCCACCTTACACCCCCTTTATAAAGGTGTCACAGTGGACACTGAATTTCTGATGTCATCCAGAAGGTGTTCCTGTGGGTCTGGAGACACGTGTTGAGTTGCATGGGATTTCTCCCTCTACAACCTGTAGTGTAATATTACCATGTACCTGACAGTGTGATACAGTGTCACTCCCTGCAGAGTTATTTTCATGTTGTGAGGTATGTGATCCTGACATTAAACTTAGTGACTGTGTACTACTTCCCTCAGGCTGTCTCATAAATATAATAATATTATCATCATCAGCAGCAGACATTCTTCTGATGATATCTTCTAAAGGAACTGGTATATTGGAACTACTAATCTCTGATGTTAACCCTGTAAAGAATTATTTCATTACATTGCTACTTAGATAGTGGGGCACTAAACTGTATGCTGTTTAATGAGGTGTAGAGTTCACTTACAATGCAGGCTCTATTCAATGTCAATCTGTGCAGAACTGGATGGTTCACCTGTTAACAATGCAGGCTCAAATGCCATCTCCACTTCTCTGGGTCCCCCTTTCCAAAAAGGCATTTGCCATATGTCCTAAGGGCTGCCTTGGGGATGCAGTTCTTCTCATGTATAAAATTATATTTTCTCTGTCCAGATCCCTGCTGTTGCTCCACCATCATTCATTTACATAAACAACATACAAAACTAATAGTCTGAAGCTTGATCCATTCATTATCCAAACAATATACCAAAGAAAGCATTCCTGCTTTCATCACAAATAAATCAAAGAAATAAATACCAAAACATTTATTGTGGCACAACACCCATATTCATGCAAATACTGTAAGCTTGACTTCACCCAGTTAAAATGCTGTCATATTAATCAACCGCAAATGCATACTAGTATTGCGAACACTTACAATAATACTGCTGTCTTACTCCATTTTTAACAGAATTGAAACCCTTCCTCTACCAATTCCCTGTATTTATTCTGCCATGAGTTTTCTTTCATGAGTAACAAATTCTGTGCTACAATAGAGTAGCATGTAACCTAACAACAAAATACATTAATCTAAAGGCAGTAGATCAGACTTCACTTGACAAAAGGCCCTTTAAGTATGTATTAATATCCTGTATAGCATAAACTATAAATGTAAAAAACTATTGCAAACATTTATCTTTCACATTGTCATCAGTAGTACTTCCTCGTACATTTCACTATTATGAATTTCTATTTATAAATGACATTCATGTCATCAGCAACATGAATCGAATGCATGGCATTCATCTGAAAGAAAACCACAATTCTTGGAGTAACAACTGTACTATAAATCGAATATGTAGTACTAATCAATAAAATCCTTACTCCTGACTACTCTCATCCATCTTAAAGTCACCTCAATGAGATCTGCTAGCATATTAACACAATTTCTTCTGGATACTATTATATTTGCTGTGTGTGACTATTGATGCATTTATTATATATCGACGACTATTGTATGCAGAGCCTTGAGTTTTTTATTTCTTACTGCATGCATAACTTTGAATAGCTACTACTGTGTGGTGCAAATGTTACTGTCACTTGAATATTTTTATTGCCTGTATATCTTTGTACAATTATTATTGTGAGGTGCAACTGTTACTGTTTTACATATATTTTTATTTCTTTTTCTTTTGTATTATTGTGTGGAGCTCTTCTCCTCGAGTCTTTGCCAAAATCGGGCAGCTCTGCCCATTCAGGCTTTTCCCAGTAAACAAATGTAAAATAAATAAAATAAATACATTTATAAATATATTGCTGTTTTTATCTCACTTGATAACTTTCTCACTTTCCCAAAATGCTTTCCACCTAACTCGACCGATAGTAACTAAATATGGCAATATTAAACTTATTCTCATAAAATCAGGCTTATTTACACATTATGTATGCAAATTAAATTCCACTTATCACTATGAATTGCAGTAATATGTGAATGTATATATCAACAGATTCACTTTATCAGAGCTTGGATAGGGATAGATAAGTAGTGCTATGCCAAGTTGGCCTAGGGCATGCACAAACAAGTATAATATATCTCAAATGTCCTTATACATAGAAAAGGAAAAAGGGAGTCAACAACATGTAGGTTACATAATTGTGAAGCCTAATTAATATCCATCTTGCATACTATGACACACTTCATCACCTTAAAGCACTCAGTTTATATTATAGCAAAGTAATACCAACTGTGGGGGGTTTACCTGGGATAGAGTCAAATGACAAGAAATTATGTCATTCTGCAAGCTATCCTAGCAGTAATATTTGAGATATTAATTTAAGAACTCTCTGAGAAAGACAGCATTCTGTATTCTATCTTGTGCCTAACAACATAGTTTCATAGGTTCATAGCTAGGTACTAGACTATTGGCCCTAGGGCCTATACAAGCCTAGCCAAAAAGGTACTCTGGCTTTCGCCACCCAAGAACATTATTTTCCTGTGCCCCTGTCAAGCAGAACCACAGAAGTGATCCCCGGGGTGAATTTCATATTACCCATCCAATCATCAAGATTTTTCTTGAAGAGTGCTAATGAGGTGCTCAGTTTGACATAGACAGGTAGTCTGTTCCAGAGTATGGGAAGTCTCTGGGACAGGATCCTATCCCTCCAGCATGTTCTGTTTATTGTGGTGACAAGGTTTAGGCCCCTAGAGCGTGTAGCTCCATTCACCACACATTTGCCTTGCTCTGTATGTAAGTTAACTAAGAACTAGCAATTATCTTAGATACAGTAAGGAATATAGCAAAACTTAATTTAGATGTTTGTCTTTATTTATTTGAGACTGTCCTGCAATGTTGCTTTAAATATTTCCTGTGGTTTTAAACTCTAATGTTCCTGTGATTAAATACTGAGTATTTTATTGTTCTTTTATTATTTATTATTAAATATATTTAAACTTTTCATTGTGACTGATCTGTCTAGAAATATTTAAGTTCTGAGTGTACTTGCATATTTATTTGGTGACACTGTGTAGGCCACTCCTAATAGCCTTGCTCTTCGTCAAACTACCATTTTATTAATAGTAACAGTACACAGTAAGATTTGACACCCTTTGTTAAGTGCCTTAAAGGAGCTGATAAGGAGCTGGATGGTGACTGTAATAACTACCTTATAGTCTGGGCAAAAGGAGCAATAGCTAGTAAACCTGTGCCACCCTTTCCCAGGTGTGTGTGTGTGTGTGTGTGTGTGTGTGTGTGTGTGTGTGTGTGTGTGTGTGTGCTACTTAGGCAGGGACATGAAGCACTGGTTGAACAGAGAGGGTGCTGGAGGTCTTGGCTTGGCCACTCAGCTGAGATCTCACCTATATAGCTGTGCCAGTGGGGAGTCTTACTGGGGATCAGGAGACTGACCGTGGTCTCTGTGTACTCTTAAGGGAAATTGCACTTGATAAAGATAGTTGCATCTGGTAATACTGTGTGTGTACCTTGTCATTCTATCAATGTAGGTCCCCTACCAGTGTTATTCGTGAGGAATGAGGCTCCTTGATTACTGATCCAGTGTAGAGTCATCACATAAGCATATAAAAATAATGATTTAATAATTGACTTTCATTTGTCATAGCAACAAAATAAAAAACTACTCCTTTAAAAAAATCTCCATATCTATGTGACAAAACAGTTTGGCAGAACCAAACTTGACAATAATAGCAGCTCCATACTCCTTGACCCTACACAGTAGTAGAGTTTGGTTATGGTGATGTGCCACCCAGAGGAGCTGGTTTCCACTTTGTGTAGCAGAGAGTAGGAATTTGTCCTTTCTCCATTGTGCAGTCTTATAGTTGAGTGGACCACTGTCATGTGTTTACATGTTTCACCTTGCTACTGGCACATCGATTGATGGCAACACCTGTGAAGACATGAAGCTGAGCTCCAAGCTGGTCTTATAAGGAGACAAAAATCATTTATAGGCGACATATGTGAACAAGCTCAAAAGTACAGTACCCAGCACTGAATGGAAAAAGGCTGACATTGGCAAAACATGGGTGACCACCTGTCATTCCTGAGAGGGATCACCTGCTCTTGGCCACAGTGTCAGCACAGGTACAGTGACCCAGAGAAGCAGGCTTGACCAGCTGGATGGGTGGGTAGACAAAGGTAGAGTGAGAAGGCCAGAGTTCTACATTAAGTATTTTAACCTTTTATTTTTAATTCTTATGTAAAGTAGGTTTTAAACGAATGCTGGATAAATATTGAATAAGTTCAGCCAAATGAAAGAATAAATGGGGTCTAGTACAAGTCCTGCTTATCATTATGGCACACTTCCTTTCTGGCACTTTTTCATATTGGCAAGTGCTATAGCTCCCGCAACCACAATTCCTATGCGCTACCAGGATCCAAATGATCCCTCTCAGAACCCTGACACTAACTCTAACTAATCTCCTGGTTACTGCCTAAACCTAACATCCCCCTCCTTCCCTTCCCACACTCCAACCTAGCACTAACTTTTGGTTGCTGCCTAAACCTAAAATTCCACCATTCCTAAAACTATGCCCTCATTTCCCTTCCACATCCACCATTTCCATGGTGAAACCTTGATGCTGTCTGATTGTTGTGGCAGCTGTATTCCTCAACTCATGGTCTAGTTTGAGCAGCTACTTAGCTAGGCGAGCAGATGGAGAAACAGCAACTCAAGCTCCTGGCTGTCAATTTATGTAATTTGGGTGGCTGGGGCTCGAATGGCCATAACAGTCCTAAAGAACTGCATGTGTAAGTGCAAATATGTATCTATGTGTAATCCAAAAGGTATAAGAAAGCATAAACAAATCTGTAAATAGAAATACATCAGTATTCAAAAATGGCATGTTTAAGTGCAGATGTGCATTTGTGTATAAATACATATATATATGTATGAGTAAAAATTTGTGTATATATATATATATATATATATATATATATATATATATATATATATAGAAGCATAGCTAATCATCGACATGCTGAAACACTGACACATAAATCATCGACATCAAATCATTAAATCACAAAACACTGATCCACAAAGAATTGAAAAAAAAACTATGCATGCCTCACACCCCCTGCTAATTATATATACTAACTCCGGGATTGCATTTCAGTGGAGTAAAAGGCAAATTTCCTGATCCTCACTGTACTGCAATATCAAGGAGAGAAAGACAATAAGGTTCAACAAGCTGATTTTCGATCAGCTACACTGGCTTTCTCACACTGCGATGAAGGTACTACATAACAAAAAGGGTAAGCATCTTTCTCTCTCTCTAATATATACACATATATATATATATATATATATATATATATATATGTGTGTGTGTGTGTGTGTGTGTGTGTGTGTGGTTTGTGGTTTGTATATGTGTACAGAAGTACGTACATACATATTATGTACATAAAATTATATATGCGTGTGTGTGTGTGTGTGTGTGTGTGTGTGTGTGTATATATATATATATATATATATATATATATATATATATATATATATATATATATATATATATATATATATATATATATATATATACTCACAAACAGGAATATATTTACATCAACAGATAATTTCTAGGCATTAGCTTATTGATTATTTATATTAAAGGTAGACAGCTTTTGAAAATGCTTTGGTTTGTGTAGGCCACAAACTATTTATTAATATAATAATTGTATAAGACAATCATTTCTTCCGCAATAGTATAGGCATGCACAAGACAGCTGACCTCAGTTAGTCACCATACCCTAGAGATGGGATGGGTGTTGTGATGGAGGTTAGAGTAACAAGTAGTGAATGACCAGCACAGAGGCTAGTGTGAAAGATACTGTTCAACGTCTTACTTTCAGAATGTAAAAGTATATTGCAACTGAACATGGTATAGTTCAAAATTGCAGGTAAGGTATGCAAGGCATAGTGCAAAGCACTCATTTAAATGGAAATATTTGCAAATGTTGCAGAAAGTACCCATTCCCTTGGAGTTAAAATATATAAGTTAGGGGGTAAGGGGCAGAGACCTGCATAGGGGGTTGCATGGCAAAGCTCCACCCCCATTTAAAAGAAGAATTTTGGAGTTTTCCTGACTTTTTTATTCACGTGTTACAAAGAAGGCGGTATGCATTCTCTCTGTGATCACAGTAGTTTGGATTACATTTTGTTTGATAATTTGTGTAGCTGATATTTGGCATCAATGTAATAATCATGGATTTAGTTGTGTGTAGGTTATTCATAATATGTGTGTGTATGTATCAGTATTTATATGGACACTCTGACATACACACACACATATACATACACATACACACACACACACGCACACACAAACACACACACACACACACACACACACACACACACACACACACACACACACAGACACCACAAACACACGTGTGTGTGTGTGTGTGTGTGTGTGTGTGTGTGTGTGTGTGTGTGTGTGTGTGTGTGTGTGTGGTGTGTGCACGTGTGTGTGTATACTATATAGTTACATAGTTAATACCTTGCAACCAGTAATCTGTTAGACCATTAATATGGCAGTTTCCTGCATATTATATGAATATTTATTTTCACAGTTTAATTTCTCAAAGTCTTTTGGGTTTCTAATACCATAATGAAAATGGACACCATTCCTATTTCAGGGTATGTTTAATGTTTGTGAAATTACTGTTGTTTCAGTCTTTGATGTTAGCCAAAAGTGCTCTTCATGGCACCTGCAATATACCCAGCACTAACTCCTTCTACAATTCATATAGAGTTACATGCATTGGTAGCATATCTAAATATGACTGTAAATTCTTTTTTATGAGTCCCATTGCTCCTATTACTATTGGAAATGTGTGGGTATCTTTCTTCAGCATTGCTTTGATTTCTGCCTGCAAATACTGGTATTTTATGAATTTGTATCTCTTTGTACATAAGACACTGTCATCACTGGGTGTAGCAATTTCAGTGACCAATGCTACTTTTGTCTTCTTTTCATATGGACTTTGTAAGCCAGTGTGTATGTAGTCCACTATCCTGGGCTGCCAATATTAACCTTTCATCTTTTGGTACAAATTCACCCTCCATAACCATTCCTGCATCAAAATCTGATCAACATATGGTTGTTTCAGGAGTTTTATGTACTTATCACAATATGTATGGCTTTTCCACATCTCTTCCCTTCTCATCTGATCCTTCTTAAATTCTTTCTTTTGTTTTTTGGCACATTTATTTGCTGCCTAATTTTTTTCTACTTCTGGTTGGATTTCCATTCCCACTTGACACCAATATGCTTCTTCTAAGCTAAGCAGGGAAGTCATATTTGACTTCTTCTTGTCTTTTAAATCTTTCACTATGTTTGGATATGATGAGGAGAGCAGATATTTATGTAATCCCGTGATTGCAGATATTTACATCTAATCAATTTTGAGGAGGTCCATACCTCCTTCAGAATGAAGCATATACTAATCTTGGTATACTGTTTTTCATATATCATTTGGTATGCATTAAGCTTTTTTCTTGTTTTTCTGTCCAACTGATCCAATGCATTTTGGGGCCAGATTAATCACACCAACTGTAAGTTAAACAGGAAGAACAAACTGGTTTATAGTTTGGACCAAAATGTCAGGGCAGTTTCTAATATTAGTTTTAGTCTTCTGAGATATTCCTTACTGCATTTTATTTAGATTTGATCATGTTTTATTGCCAATCCTTCATCAATTCCCAAATAAAGTAAACGCCTTCTTGCTCAAGTTTCTTTATATCACATTCCTGTCCCAGATTGATACTTTCTTGGTGCTGCAACTTTCCTGCTTTAAAGGTTGCTTTTGCACATTTATCAAGACCAAATTACATTCTTATATCATCTGAGAAAGTTTTAACCACTTGCAGTTGTGCTTTCATCTCTTCATTCTGAGGATCTATACAGTTTTAAGTCATCTACAAAAAGATGAGAAGTGTTTACTCTTGGGTGTTTTCTGTGAGCCAAATTATAACCAAGAACTAATCTCTTAATTAGCTTAATGGACTAAGGGCAAGATGAAACAGCGGCAGTGACAAAAAAATCATCCTGGAATATCCCCTTTTGAGTTTTTATTCATGGGATAATAATTTGCCATTTGTCATGACTTAATTTCAAAGTGTTTTGCCACTGTTTCTTAGTCACTGTAATGTAATTGATCGATGTAGGGTGCATCTTATATATCTGTAAGCACTCCTTTATCCATGAATGTGGGCTGCTGTCAAATGCTTTTTTGTAATCTATTCATGCCATATTTAGATTCTTCCTCTTTTTACAATTCTCCATTATGATGTAATTTGGTTACCCTTTTGTTTTATGGCTATGATTGAATTTTTTTCTAAATGACTATAAACACTGTTGGTATCAATTTCAGTATATCTTTGTACATCATTGGAAGGCAAGTTATTGGTCTGTAGTTTTTAGGGTAGCTTGTAGTTTTATTCTTCAGGAGAAGCATAATTTTCCTGTTCTTGGTGCAGGTTCTTGGAGAGATACATACCAAACAGAGCATTATACTCAATTATAGGCCCAATGAGGGAGGAGTACAGACAGGTAATAACCTCCTTGTTTCTGGATGCAATCCCTTTACTTATGAGATAATCCAAGTAAAAGGCTTTTCTGACCACTGCCAATACATGATGGTCGAATGTGAGATCGTTGTCAACCTGAGTACCCAGATCTCTCACTACAGGTTGTGTGCTTAAGGGTTGCTGTCAATGTGGTAATCAGTAGGGGCAGTGTTTTTGCTATGATAATACATTTTTTTGCATTTAACTTAATGCCATGACTTTGGCACCAGCCATTTGTTGCTGTGAGACCTTCTTGCAGTATATTAACATCATTTGGGGAGTCACTGACAGCACCCAACTTACAGTCATCCACAGACTTGGTCAGCCACAGGTCCTTTGTCTTTGCCTGGACCTCTGAGATGTAGATGCAGATCCCATGGAAGCTGTGTTCTTTGTCTTGGATAGGGCCTTTAACACTTGATCTATGGAGATTGAGGTGCGGGACAAGTATTGGGGATGTTGAATGGGCCTTTTGGGGGGATTGGGGGTGAAGTTTGCACTGAACCTATCAGCTAGCAGATTGTCTAACTCAATAGGATCAGTTTCTATTTCTTAAAGTTCTCCATTACTGGTCTTCTTTTCTACTTCCCCCTTTGGTTTCCAGTGTTTTGTATTTTTAAATTTTCCTTCCTTTGCCTGCATTTCCCTTGAAATATTTTTTGGTGCTTTCTTTTTTGTATTGATTAGTTTTGCTTTTGTTGTTGCATAAATGTTGTACCATGTTGAATCTCTTTCTTTCCCATGTCTATTTTTCTTCTTCAGATGTTTCCCACTCCACCTGTCTCTCCTTAATTTGTGGACTCATAGTTCCATCATGCTGTGACATAACTATTTATTTAGCTTCTACTTTACCAATCTGTTCTGAGATCCCTGTGTGATTTTATTTTTTGCATTGTGAAATTTTCCATATCTCGCTACCTGTACCTGTATTTCTCTTCAAATATCTTTGAAGCTGCTTATTTGTATTGATTAGTTTGGATTTCTCCTTTGCATAAACATTGCACCATATCAGACCTTGTTTTCTTTACTATGTCCATTTTCTTTTCTTACCTTTCAAAAATCTCAAGTTTTGTTCTTTATATTTTTGGGCTTCTCCTGTCATTTCTTTTTCCAGGCAGCCAAAAGTTTCTTTGTCTATGTAATGTTTTTCATACAGTTGTATTAATAAACATAAATGTGGATTTTTACCTTTTGACAGTCTCTTCTTGTGCAAGCATTTTTCTTTCCTCTAATTTCTTTCTTCATATTTTGAATATCTTTTACCTGGAAATTCTGGGCTTCTTATGTAATAGTAACAATGCATAATTTCTTTCTTATCCTCAATAGTCCACTCCATCATCTTTATGGCTGTCTTTTGGCTTGTCAATTTTTATGTGTTTTGTGGACTACTACTTCCATCTACAACAGGGGGGCTATCCTCCACCTGAACCTGGCCTAACCCCATTGAAGGAATGTTTCTATGTCTTAAGGATGCTACATTTTCATTTTTTCAAGTCCTGGCAACAGCGTGCCTATCAAGACTGGGAACTTTTTTTATTGTGGGACTTTGCACTCAGCTGCTTTCTTATTTTTTAATATACCTATGTCCATGATATATGCTATATAAAATACAGTCTATATATATATATATATATATATATATATATATATATATATATATATATATATATATGTGTGTCATCTTGGTGAGATTTTATGAAAACAGGGTCCACCATGTGAAGGTATTCACCAAGACTTGAGGATGAATTAGGTTGCGACAATACTACCTTACCTTTCTTGCTGATTTTATCATCTCCCATTCAGGCATATTTCCATCCATATAACTATCCAGCTGTTGCTTAAAATTATTCAGTGAGTCAGATTCCTTTATTCTCAGTGAAAGCATATCCCACAGTCTCACTGTTCGTTGTCCTCTTACTGTTTACATTTTATCTGGAGCCACTGGCAGTGGTGGTTAGACACGAAGTTACAGATGGGAAAGAGAAATTAAAATAGCGCTCTTTGTAGATGACGTAATACTGACCCCAGTGAACCCTGCGAGAGATGGAGGCAGAGTGTTTCATAAAATAGACTTATTTAGGTTAGCCTCAAGGTACCAAATCAATAAGGAGAAAACTAAAACACATGGTTTAAACATATATAACAAATGAAGTTCAGGAGGGAAGGTAAATTGAAATACCTAGGATTGTGGCTATGTGACAGCCATGAGAAATCTTTGCAGAAAAACTATGAAGAAATATTGAAGAAAATAAAGTTAAACCTTCAGAAATGCCAGTTCTTCGCACCGGGTATAGATCAGAGCATGTGTGTCTTACACTGGCATGTCACCTTGGATGTATTATATTTAGGATTCTTATTTTGAACTTCAGCAGACCATAAAATGTTGGACAAGTCAAGAAAATTGATGAGGGAATTTCTACCATTGTATAGTAGACCAAAGATAAGGTGGGAATTGGGTCACTATGTCAAAGGACTATTGGGGTGCCGGTCATAAGGCAGCACTTAAAAACAGTTCAGCTAACTTATCTAGATGTCATACCTTGGTTTGCAATGCTAAATGGAAGGAAATATTGTGTGAAAGAATATCTGATCTGAGTGATGTACATCTGTTAAAAATGTTCAGGAGGTAGAAAAGGCAACAAATAAGACAAGCACTATTAGATACTTAATGTAAGTAATGAATGGGTTGTTTTTGACCAGACAGCTAAAAGAGTGGAGTTAAGGTATTCTACCAATACAAAGTAAATAGACTGACAAAGGATACCAAACAGCAGCTGGCAGATGGAGACCTTAGATAATAAGATAAAATGCTGATTTCAACTAATGGGGGAAAACGGATTAATGGAATGGGAGGAATAAACAGAAGCCTTTTATCTACCTGGTGGAATTTATCTTGACTTTTATGCATTAAGTTTCAAAATAGCACAGAAAAACTGGGTGACAAAACCCAATGAACAATGGCCTGAGTTGATAAATGGTTCAATGATATGAGGGAAAATAGGATATGGGATAAGAAATTAGTAAGTAGTTTATATAAAACAATTGGTGAATTGAAAAAAAAAAAAGCTTGAAGAATTAAACTCAGGGGTATAGGCAAAAGTACTGAATGAATTCATATCAAAAGATCAGTCGACACAGTTAACAGTTATATTTACTACCAGGGAAAGCTTTAAGAGCTAGGAAATATTGTATATATGCTTGGAAGTGCTTTCATAAATATTTCTACAAACAAGTCAAGCTGAGTAAAATTATACCTTTGGCTCAGAAGACCTGTGGCAGATATGCAAGAGGATATATTTGTGGGGGATGCTCAAGTTTACTTCAACTTAGAACAGGCTTGATTGCAATGGTACAGGAGATAAGCAAAGAGGACGTGACACGGTCTGAAATAAGTTATTTTTCAGGTGAAGAAAAATAACATAAAAGATGTAAAGATGAGTGATATGGTATGGACAACTGAATTAATGATGAAAAAAAAGCTAAAATGAGAATTTAGAAGCAAACTAAAAGCCCAACAGTGGAGGAAGTTAAACATTTGGTAGAAAACGTAAGACAAGAAGCAGATGGAAGATGAATGGGGTGGGGTACATAAGGTTAGGCAGGGAGTGCATGGAATAAATTTATGGAAAAAAAAAACAACTCACGTAGCAATAGTGAAATAGAAAGGAGATGCTGTTAGAGCAAATGAATGGGAAGAAGAGTGGTTATTGTTTCCAGGGGATGTGACATGGAAGAAGGGAAGTTTTACCCAAGTTTTAGTTTTCAATTTGCTTGTATATATTTGTGCAATAAATGAAGGGAGAGCTCTGCAAAAATTATACTGGACTAGTTATAGTCTTTCCTCAACAGTTTTGCTTTCCATTGTCATTGCAGTTAGATATGCAAAATATAATACATAATGCATAGTTTTTCTTATTGGTTTATCAGTATTCAAACAAAAAATAAATTTAAAAAAAGAAAGAAACATGATTTTTAAAGGGCCGATAGGTAATGCAGCTAAAGGAAATTCAAAATAAGTTGATGCCCAAACTAAAGCTACAAGACTAAGTTTCGAGAAAATGCTTAAGAAAAAAATGCCTAGATGTCATCTTGTGAAGAATTAAATGAATTCAGAGTAGAAAATTTCATACTTTAGAGGCTGCAACAGAGAAAAATATGTCACCAAGTGATGTTTACAGGGAGTAGCATAACTGAGAAAAGGACTGCTGGCACTAAGCTGGTACAAGGGGTATATCAAACATTTAGAGGGATAGTTGCACTCATTTATTAAAGTGATATAAAACAGAATGTGTGAGCCATGAATGAAGCATAAGTATATAACAATGAAGTACTGGAATGCAGGGGTAGTAAAAAAGACAGAAAGAAAGAAAGAAAGAAAGAAAGAAAGAAAGAAAGAAAGAAAAAGACAGTGATGAAATCAATTACTTAAGGCAAACATGGCCACGATATTACAACATTTGCCCAGAATGGAGACCTGACTTGATAAAACATTTGTTAGGAGGCACAACACATTGTTAAGAATAGGGAGGAGAAGATATTCTGCTACCGAGGCTCTAGATGAGTCCAACAGTAAACATTTTTTTCTAGAGAGAATCTAAGTTTTTGGTTAACTTTCTTGGTAATAATACTAATGTGCTTATCATAGTATTATAATATCATAGTGGAATACTAGACTATAGACCCAAGGGTCCTTTTTAAGCCTAACCATGCTTCACAGTGAAATTTGATTTTGGTTCCTAAGGGTTTTGTGGGGGTATATATACTTGGGAATGGGTAACCAAGCATTTTCAAGCTTTGCCTCTTTAATAGAGACATAGGTGCCAGACCAGCAGTATATGTATGGTACCCCATCCACTGATCCAAGTTTTGCTTTATTAAGTGCAGGACTGAACTCTAATTAACATGGAAGGGAACCCTATTCCAGAGAAGAGCAAGTCTATGAGTCATATACCTGTCCCTCCAGCATGTCTTACTTATGATTCAGGTAAAGTTTAAGTCCTTGGATCTGGGATTCCTGATGCTATTTATTTTATGTTTGGACAACAAGCCCTTTAGAGCTGGATCATAGAATGCTTTGTATGCCTAATCATTAATGATAGAAAACAATACTACCTAAACCTGCAAAATAATTACAAACAAAACCTAAAGAAATTTGGAAGTCCAGTTCATCTGTAATTAACCCTACAATAAACAACCCATGCCCTTTCTCTGAAAAACCCACCAGTGAAATAGCCTCCCTCTTCAACTCATACTTCATCAACACAATAGCCAAACTCACCTCCACTTTACCTCACACTAACACTACTACCAATAATCACCCCCCGGTAGCACCCTCCCAACTCAACTACCTTTTCTTTCTCCATTATCCTCATCACCATCATAGCAAAACGTCTCTTTAAACTGAAGCCTGGCTCCTGTGCCCCTAACAACCTGCCTCCATAATATCTCCATATGGCAGCAAGATATGTTGCCTATCCTATCAGTATACTTCTCAATAGATCTCTCCAAGAGTCGTATGATCCAACTATATGGAAAAAAGCATCCGTTCTTCCACATCACAAAGGAGGTAACAACAGAGAGATCTCTATTTTTAGGACCATTGCAATTCTTTCTCATCTCTCCAAAATCCTTAAGAAATGTATTTATTATCAACTTCTAAACAACCTACAGCTAAACAATCTCCTCTCTCCAACTCAGCATGGCTTTAGACCTGGTCACAGCACCACTACTGCCCTTATTTCCTTTATGGACACCATCAATCAAGCCAGAAATGATTGTAAATTTGTATCTTCCCTCTTTCTTGACCTATCAAAAGCCTTTGATGTGGTATCCCACCCTCTACTTCTCAGCAAACTGTCCACCCTAGGTATCTCCCCAACAACTCTAAACTGGTTCACAAACTATCTGAGAGATAGACAACAATCCACTAGATGGCACAACTCCTCCCCATTCATTAACTCTACTACAGGACTCCCCCAAGGTTCCATATTAGGTCCCTTTTTAGTCAGTATCTTTATAAATGACTTCCATACCCACCGCAAATGGGTCTACTTCATTTCACTGAACACTCATTTCACTGAAACTCAGTTTACTGTGCACAATTCACTGAAAGTTCATTTTACCGAAAACCCATTTGACTGAAACCATACCTCTCAACTGTACAGATTTTCACAGAATGTCCAGATTTTTGCCTTATTAGGTTAGAAAATAATGGTAGACATTTGAGTTTTAGACTTCATACCCTTCAGAAAATTCATGCTAATGCAAAACCTGTTATTCTATCAACTTTCTAAGTATGTAAGAGCAATATTTCAAAATTGTCTGTATTTGTACCACTTTTTTATGGCTTTGTCCAGATTTCTTACACTAACAGGTTGAGAAGTATGACTGAAACTCATTTCATTGAAAGTTGTAGATGGCCTTTTCCCCACTGTAGTGCAATCATTGAGTTAGTATATAAAGTAAGGGGGGGTGTGGGGGCACCACATAGTTTGCTTATATATTGGCTTCTGGAAGAGTTATTCATTGGACTTGTAAGTATCCATATCTATGGTTTTAAACATTTAAAATAGGTGGCGGGCTATGCCCCCCCCCCACACACCCTTACTTTATATACTAACTCCAGGATCACACTATAGTGGGGAAAAGGCCATATATAACTTTCAACCAAATGAGTTTCAGTCAAATACGTTTTCAGTGAAATGAGCTTTCAGTGAATTGTGTGCAGGCAAGTGAGTTTCAATGAAATGAAGTCGACCCCCTCAAACACGCATCTGTTGTACAATATGCAGATGATTTGACCATTATTTGATCTGCTAAATCGACAACAGAACATTTGCAGATCTGCCAAAATGCCTTTACCACTACCAAAATCTGGATGGCTAATAATCATCTAGCTCTAAACACAAATAAAACAAAAATGTTAGTATTCACTCCCAAGAAAAATCTCTGTCAGCAAGACAGACTTCACCATTCATTTTCAAACCAACACGACTATAGAAGTTGCCTCCCACACTAGATTACTAGGAGTTATCAACAAAAACCCAACATTTGACCTTCACATCCATAATAATATAAAAAAAAAACTATAAGCTATGCACCCTCTTCCGACAAAAATACTATCTCAACTGCTCTACCAAACGTACTCTTGCCTTAACTTTTCTCTTGCCTTCATTAGTCTATGGTGCTCCTCTCACTGTACCCTAAAAAACAACCTTGAGACTTGTTAGAACAAGGTTGCCAGATTTGGAACCAACGCAAAATACTCTTCCCATCATTGTATTTCCTTAAAATCACTTAACTGGCTCAAACTTCCCCATCATCTTACCTACCTACAGCTAATCACAGCTCACAAAATTATTTACAAACCTTCAGACTGCCCAGCCTTCTCTTCCATCCTCACATACTACGACCCTAACAGGCCACTTAGATCTGAAAACCAGCTACTACTGCAAGTATACAAACCTAAACTCCCTGCCGGCAATATGCTTTATTCCTTCTCTGTTGCCAAGCTTTGGAACTCTTTACCATCAGCAATCAGAGCCTCTAGTAAAATCACTTCCTTCAAAAAAGGATTGTGATTAGATCTCTCTTCCCCCTGCAATACACATGCCTCTGTTCTCAATCTTCTATAACTTGAATGCCTACACTCTGAGTTTACTCACACTCTACCCCCCTCTTCAAACTCATTCATACTCCTTACCAAAACAAACCTTGCTAAACTTTTACTCTTCTATCCATCTTTTCTACATTACCCCTCACTCCCCCCTTCCCATCCTTTTACTAACCAATCTCACAAAATACCCTGTATATACCACTTAATTATGTTTAATGACTCAATTACTCTTCTAGTTTTGTAACTTATACTAGTTGTTATGTTCACCTATACTCAGACGCACATATCATTTGTCTGCCACATTTACAATTATTGTATATTACTATGTATGCATTGCGTTTACTTGCTTGTATCTTGAAGCCGTTCTACATTTTATTTACTGTTTGTACGTTTTGTACTATTATACTGTGGAGCATTTCTCCCTGGGCCTCCACTGAAAATGGGTTCTCTTGGACCAGTGGAATTTCCTGGTAAACAAATGCCAATAAATAAATAAATAATACCAGGCATAGGATGCCTCTCAGCACCCTGTAGGAGACCAAAGATAAGGGCTAGGCTTTGAGGCTGACTGCATAGGACTTGTTTTCCACACCATATATTCTTTTTGTGAGGAATCTCTTAGGACACTCTAGTTGATGCATATGTCCTGCCAGGTAGATACCAAAAGGGGCATTGTACTCAATGACTGGTCTTATGAGATCAGAGTGCAATGGAATGATGACATGTTTGGACCTAAATGCCATGTATGAAGACTGCCTTGGCCCACATGGGTGGGGCAACAAGAATAAAAAAGGAGTATCCATTCTAGAAATGTTTTCTGGTAAATGGCTTGATAATAGCCAACACATGGCTCAGAAAATGAGAAAGTCACAAGAGCGCATACAAGAGTGGCCAACATGCAAGTCAGGTAGCCTTCCTCCTAATAAAGAAAGGGCACTGGGGTAGAATCAGTTTTTGCAAAATCATCCCCAGTGAAACAGATGGCCCACAGCATAAACCACTAGTTGCCACACTAGCAGTGAACAGAGAAGGCTCTAAGTTCAACAGAGAACCAGGCTGGAAGCTGACAGTAGATAAAACACAGCAGTTCAATGAATTACTGAGGGCTCTAGCACCTCAAGAAGAAGATGAAATAGCTGGAGTTGAAGAAAAATGGCAGCACCTCTGAACAGCATATGTGAGGAGTATAGAACAGATATGCGTCCAAGCCAGGTATGGAAATAAGGTACATAAGGAAAGCTGGTGGTGGAATGCAGAAGTCCAGGAAGTCACTCAAAGAAAGAAGCAGTGCAGGAAAAAGTGGGAGACAGAAAAGACGGACCAGACTAGAAAATAATACTGGTTGTCTAACAAAGATGAAATGAGTCGCAGTAGCAAAGAACAGGGCTTCAGAGGCACTCTAGCAGCTTCTGGAAAGTGGCTCGGTAGATGGCACAAAGAAACTATAATAGGTTGCAAGGTAAAGACAGAAAGATAAAGAAGATAGTCAGACAACATTCATAAGGGATGCCAACAGCACCCTGCTCACCAGCCCACAGGATATCAAAGGCAGAGTACTTCCAGTAGCTTCTGAATGAAGAAAACCCTACAGAAGCTGTACTGCTCCAGACACAGCCTACAATGAGAAAATAGGTAGAACTGACTGTAGATCAGTGTGTGTGATATACCTTTAAGAAGCTTTCCAGTGAGTCAGCATATGCATATAAGTACTGAGCACATGCAAGTAAGAGTGTTATTTTGAGTGAGCAGCCAGAGTGTGAGCAGGCAAGTATGTAGTCAGTCAGTTAGTTAGATAGTTTAAGTTCAATGGTCCTGCCATTCATCCTGATGTATTTGTATACAATAAACTGCTTAAATGAACACCCAAGCCTCAACATCTGCTTAATGCACATAAGAAGAGTGATATAGTGTCAGAATGGAATCCGGAGTTACAGCCATTTGAGAACCGGTTAAAGTTGGAGTAATATACAGGAGTAGATCATCCCTACCACTCAAATGACTCGCAAATCAGGTCAACAACAAATTCCAGGTACTAAAACTTGCTTAAATTATTTCTTTTGCTATAAATATAAAACAAAGCACTCAGAATTCTCAAAATGAATTTCTTATTAAACAAAATGTCCAAAACTGTGACATATTGATAAAAATATTTGAAGTAAATATGAAAATGTTTGAAACAATATCCAAATCACATAAAACATACAAAAAAGGGAAAACAACCGTATTTTTCACTATGTACACCTACTTTAATTAACTAAAGCTATTCAAAATATCCGAAGTGTGTAAAGTGTTTGCAAGTGTGTGTAGTATTACAGTGCAGTTATTTCACAAAGTACAGTAATTTCAAAGCATATTTCACAGAGTACCATCTTTCAAAAAGTTTATTGTGCATTTGAATATTATTACAAGTATCTGGTGTGTGTGAATGTTTGTACATAATTGCAAGGGCCATTTTGCATTGTGTTTTATCTGTGGGCATGGCAAAAGGATTTGCAGACCTGCACCGCTTGTGTTTGATAATATTGCAGAAAACTGGAGAGTGTTTGAGCAGGAATACAATACTGCTTTTTCTGACAAAGACACATGTAGAAAAGCATTTATTCTGCTTAATCTAGCTGAGAGGACATTGAAAGAGAGTGTTCATTTCTGTATGCACCTGCTGTGTTTGCAGGGGAAGGGGAAGGCTACCATATAGTGATACCAGCTGAAACAAGAGAAGACCCCGAATGCTTAAAAAGTAAATTTAGAGAAATGTGTAACTCCCAAATGAATGTTACAATGGAAAGGCACTTATTTTACACAAGGGATCAAATGCTTGCTGAAACTTTGATAACCACATCGCCACAACAATCAAGAAATCCTTCTATGTGGCACAATTCATTACTAAGGGCTTTTCATCCAGAAAAAGGAGGTCATTGTCCCACTGTACTCATCCCTCATTAGACCCATTATAGAATACAATGCCCCATTTGGTATGTACCTCTCAAGACATCTGCAACAACTGGAAAGGTCGCAGAAATACCTCACTAAAAGAATCACAGACCTAAAGCAGATGCCCTATGCTGACCATCTAAAAAAAACTCCAACTATACTCTGTCTACTCAGAGACAATCTCTGCTTAACGTACAAGGCCATGTCAAACCCAGAGCTGTTGGACATGCTACACTTAAAGAAATCCCAATCCCTCAGAGCCACATGCTCCAGGGATATACACTTTGTCATCACAATGAACAAAACATACTGGAGAGATAGGTTCCTGACCTAGAGACTCCCCATACTCTGGAATAGGCTGCCCATACATGTCAAGGAGAGTCCCTCTTTGGCCCTCTTCAAAAGGAACCTTGACGATTGGATGGGAGATAAGAAATTTACCCCGGGGGTCACGTCAGTCACCCTGCTAGACAGGGGTCCAGGGAAGTAAATATTGTGGAAAGAAATAGCCAGGGAATTGTTATGGCTCGGCTTGTATAGGCCCTAGGGCCAATAGCCTAGTACCAACCTATGAACCTATATAGAACTAACTTGAGAAACAAGGCTAGAACATGCAAATTTGGTGATATGAAAGATGAGTTGATAAAAGACAGGCTTGTGTGTGGTATGAATAATGACACAGTGAGAAAGATTTTGCTTCATGACAGTGATTTGATGTTGAATAAGAAGGAGCGAAAATACAAGTAGTCGGTGCAGAAAAAAACACACAGTTCTCTTCACATATAGTCTCTCCACCAATAAACCACTCGCAAGGCAAAACAGCTTTCGTAAAAAGGCAGTTTTATTGAGTAAGCGCTTTCACCAGCACGGCTTCTTCAGACTCAAATACAAATGACTGAAGCACACATAATATACTGTTAAAACCAGTAAAAAAGCGGGAAACAACTCAATTAAGCAATTAGTGCAATAACAATCAATTGAATTAAAAACTTCACTTTATACACAGGGTACTAAAGCCAGTATAATGCTTTAAAAAGTCATATAATGCTTTAAAAAACATTCAATAAATGTAGAATAAACCAACAATAATAGAACATTACTAAAACATACTTCTCAATAAAATATATAGGGTCTATTTAATATATAGGAATAGAGAATAAAAAACTGAGTATAGGTTAATAAGCCTTCAATCTTCTTATTTTCAAAAAGGGTCTGACAGAAACCTTAGCATTAAGGCCTGGTGAAACGTCAGATCTCAGTTTGATAATCCACATGTTTTCCCTATTCTCAGTGTGTGTTCTGATATCTCCACCTCTAATATTGGCATTAACATGTTCAACTATCCTAAAGGTAAAAGTATGCTGAATCCCAAACTCAGATACATGTTTGGC
>NC_056726.1:195767903-195862903 GCF_019279795.1 Protopterus annectens
ACTGGTGGACTATACCTAGCCCTTCAACAACTGTGCAGAATACCCATGTACTGGCACAGTTGCATTATGTGTTATGCAATGCAATGATACCACTGTTTGTAACCAGGTCAGTTGTACACATACCAGGGTCTCTCAGATATTGACAGCATTAACAGATGACTGTTGCTATGCACCATTCAGTGTGTACACAGCCTGACATGAAGCTATGATTGTACAAGATGTTTATGTGGGGAGCAGATTGTTTTGACATTTGTGTAGGATATAACCTGGAATGAGGACAGGTCCCATGGTATTAGAGAGTGCAGCTTGTACCTGCATAGTTGTTATTACAGGGGCTCTGTAATGTACATGGATATATAAATGTGTACCTGTTGGGGGGGGGGGCAGTGTGTTTATGTTATCCAAGACTCCATCTGGCTGAACAGGTGCTATTTCCGTAGGTGCAGTACTTCTCATGCCATAGTGCTGTGAAGCACAGCAGGTCTTGTTGTTGCCATTATGTTTCAAGACACAGCTATGGAATCCTCTGTGTTTGGCCTCATAATATGTGGATGATTAGTTTCACAGTAGCTTTGCGTGGCATTATATGGTGTATCTGCATCTTACTGAGGCTGACCATGGATCAACTTCCACTCATGTGTGTTGACTCTTGCAACAGTTACTACCTTCTGTGGTACAGTTTAAGGCAGGGCATTATATACCACTGGTTTGCCTTCATGTTTGTGTTTGTTTGAATCCTGTTTCTGTTTCAATGGCACAATCACTGCACATATGTGAGTGCCTAAAGTGCATTTGTGTAGGACCCAGCATTTGCACATGCATTGTACATCTGCATGGGTGCCATGCCAGTCACCACTTCGCTCTTAAGGAGCATAACATTGGCTTTGAAGACTGACCATATGTGGCATACTGTTAACCCTGTTTGTGTGACTATGGTGATCCAGGTAATTGGTGTTGATGACATCCAACATGCATTGAGCACATGTGTTGGTACATGATGAGTCTTCCAAGTTCATAATGAGATAGTTGAGTGGCCATGATTATGGTTTCCTGTCTCAAAACTGGTATTCCCCATTACAGCACAATGACAGTTGGAAATTCTGGGGCATGGTGGATGATCTGTCACAAGGTGCAATTTGGATTATACTTTGACACAAAGGTAGTTTCTCAGCATAATGCATCTAACGTTGTGCAAGAGCAACTTGCGTGGGGGTGTACATATCCCTCAGAAAGTTGGACACACCGTGGCCCATGTGTTCCAATAAAGGATGTTGGCCAAGAGGTGAGGTATGTGTTATAACATGGTCATGCAGGGGTGCTCTCCAAAGCATTGAGCCATATCTCAATCACTGCACAGATATGTTCTCCATGTTTCAGATTGTCGTAAGTGAGTCCATATTTTGTATCATTGAGTAGCAAGACCCACAGTTTATTTCATGGCTGTCCTTGTTGCACCAGTGGACTTTCACTTGAACCTGGCATGATGAGGGCACTATAGGGGAAGCATGGGTCATTGCCAGTATAAAGATTCTCAGGGGTGACAGGTGCAGGCCCTGCTGGCAAAGCATCATGGTCTGGTAACCATGCTATCCCAGGCAGAGAGATGTTGGATACTCTTTGAATTACACCAGTACATTTCACGATTGTGGAATACAATCCTTGTCCCTGTACTGCTGCATCATTCTGGCCAATGGCAGAATGCTACCCAGGACTTTAGACATACCTGCATGGGCTTCAAGAACCGACAGTTCCTACATGTTTTTCCATGCAGTCCAGGCTACTGCGTCATAGGTCCTGCACAACAACATAGCATATGCCAGAGACATGTGTATAGTTCTAAAGGTGGTCTGAGTGTATTGTTATGTGGTTAATCATGGCAGACAGGCAGTTGACAGTATGTTTGCCCTCATATAGCTTGGAGTGTAACATAGTGCTAGGGTTTGCGTTCACAAATGAGTACTGTTGGCCATGTTTCCGGCCATGTGTTCTGAGGTGTGACACAATTATGCAAACTATGTCGTACAGTCTTTGTATTCTGTTGTCTGTCTATTCCAACTTGAGAGGCCTCTTGCTTGGCCAGATACTTAAGAGGCCTCTGTGGATGTGTGTGATATCTGGTGGAATGTGTGCGTGCCCTTAGCTGTGTTCTGGTAAGGGTATGTGTTGGTTGTGGTGATGAGATGCATGTGTTAACCTACACCTCTTGACTGTCTAGTCCAGTCATGGGTGTAGTATGGACTGCCTCCAAGATCACCCCTGTAGCTGCATCCCAGACAATGAGTGGGGTGTGGTGTTAGGTAGGTTTGGCAGTGTACATGGCATAGAGATTGCATTCCCCCAGGATAGCCACATACACAAAGCTGACATTAGTAAACACCAGTAGCTGACTAGTGGACATGCCTGTATGAGCATTCAGTACTACAAGTACCACGCACTGTATGTAGTATACTTACTGCTTATGAAGATGTTTTAGACAGTGATGCTCACATGCAAATATTTGTGTTATGGATGTGGCAACACTAGCTATTACAGGAACATGGTAGCTACCTTTAGTAGCAATCACCTTCTGAGGGCCACTCCACATCCTGATAGTTGATTACAGATGATGCAAGTGTGAACAGGGCTGTATCCTTGTATGGGTATATACTCACATACCCAGCAGAACCATGAGCTCTGTTGGGCACAGACACCCACTCCCCACACAGAGTCAAATATCAATAGACTCTGATGACACTATAGACATGATCAGGATATAATCAGATAGTGTACACCATCACCTGTGAAGCAGCTACTACACATGGGCAGCAGTTTCCTACATCTTACACTCCTACTGCAGATATCACACTGGAGTCAAAAATGATATGCACCCTGTTTCATTACCAGTACTGTCAACATATTTCCAAGCAGCTGTTAGTCTGGCAATGAGAGGTTAGGCTACACAAATCTAAATGTTCAACCAGTGTGTCTTTACTGTCAATATCCACTCTATGTAGGTGTGCACATAGCCATTTGGCACAGCCCTGTAACAAGGGTCAGCACACATTTGCAGAGCATGTACATATGCACAGCTGTCATTGCTTGCACACAATAGTAGAGAGGTGGATATTAGGAATGGTGGGCTTTTAGGCAAGGCTAATAAGACAAACCCACCACTGTACATAGCACAAGTAACCAGAAACTGAGGGTATTGCTACTCAACGCCAGAAGTCTAAACCTCAAATTGCACACACTCAAGGCACTCCTCAGTATGGAGAACATCGATATCTGTGCAGTAACAGACACCCGGTTTAAGGCACCAGAGAGCACCCCAGCACCACCAGGCTATAACTCATACCACACTTTTCGGCCACAGAACCCGGACCGGAACACAAAAGGCGGAAGTGTATTCATATTCATCAAGGATACTCACACCTCCAGGTTAGTGGTGCAGCATGATGCATCAGAGATCATCCAAGTGCAACTGACAATGGGCAACACTGCAATCCAAATTGTAGCTTGCTACAGATCATGCACCATGACCCAGGCCCCACATTCCACATTTCTGGAGACACTGGGAAATATGCAGGTCCTACCAAACACCCTAATACTGGGTGATTTCAAATACCCAAACATTAACTGGGAGAACTGCTCAAGTACTAACTCCCTTACCCAGCACTTCCTAGAATTTCTCAACTCAAATGCCCTGGAACAACTGGTCTACACCCCCAACAGGGGGAATAACATATTGGACCTGGTTATCACCAACATGGGTGACCAGTGTTCCATACCTGATGTCAACCCCTCGCTGGTTAGATCAGACCATAGACTAATCACTCTGGATATTCACATTCTGCCCACCACCCCAAACAAGGAAACCACTGTGAAAATCTTTTCTGTGCTGTCTTTGCCCACAGTGCAGACTAGAGAAGTTGTTGACTGCAACTGAGCTACAAAATATAAGTATCTTGATTTTTTTTGATTATTTTTACAGATTACTGTTTTTTACAATTTAATATATATAAAGCACTTTGTCTATTTAGTATCTTTACAAATCCTTATCTGTTTAAAAACTTTCATTTGTCTCTGTAGTGCTTGCTGTCTTGTAGGCTATTGTGTAAACTGAAACATTTCCTCAGTGTAATTATCTCTTGGCTAGTGGGGGCTGGTTCTTTTGTGTTCTTGTAAAAAAAAAAAAAAAGAAGTTTCTGTCTTTGCACACAGTGCAGACTAGAGAAGTTGTTGACAGCAACTGTGCTACAAAATATAAGTATCTTGATTTTTTTTGATTATTTTTACAGATTACTGTTTTTACAATTTAATATATATAAAGCACTTTGTCTATTTAGTATCTTCACAAATCCTTATCTGTTTAAAAACTTTCATTTGTCTCTGTAGTGCTTGCTGTCTTGTAGGCTATTGTGTAAACTGAAACATTTCCTCAGTGTAATTATCTCTTGGCTAGTGGGGGCTGGTTCTTTTGTGTTCTTGTAAAAAAAAAAAAAAGAAGTTTCTGTCTTTGCACACAGTGCAGACTAGAGAAGTTGTTGACTGCAACTGAGCTACAAAATATAAGTATCTTGATTTTTTTTGATTATTTTTACAGATTACTGTTTTTACAATTTAATATATATAAAGCACTTTGTCTATTTAGTATCTTCACAAATCCTTATCTGTTTAAAAACTTTCATTTGTCTCTGTAGTGCTTGCTGTCTTGTAGGCTATTGTGCTTGCTGTCTTGTAGGCTATTTTGTCCCACCCTCACTCCCTGTTGGTGTCTTGCTCTTATACTTGGTGGCTTTGCAGTTGCCCGCCCCTACTGTGACACACCTCCCAGTCTAGTGTCATTAGCTCATTCTACTTAATACAGAGAGAACATTTGATAAGGCCTTCTGTTCCTCCTTTTTCCCTTTCAAAAAGTAAAACAAAACTTTTTTTTTTCTCTTTCGCCTGAACCTTCTTGTGTTCTGACTGTCCTTCTCAAACATTTTGGAAATATACAGTATATTTCAGAGCATTTGTTATAACTGTATTTGCTATAACTGATTTAAATATTTTTTTCTGGCTTTTTGATTATTTACTGCTTAGCGACTGCATTTTAGCCTGTTTATACAGCTCTGCATTCTATTTAAACTGTTTTTGTGTTGAATAACTGTTTTGCACTTTTAAAAAGTTAGTTGTTGCTTAATTTTACCTGTAGGCTAACACACTCTAGTGCGCTAGCTGCTTAAAAGCATTTACTGTCTGTTTTTCCTCTGTTTTCTGCAAAAAAAAAAAAAAATCTTGTTTTCCCGCCTTACTGAACTAGAATAGTCCAGTCTTCAGCGTTTGCTGATCTCTGGGCTTTGTCTTGGTTCCTGTGCTATTCCATATCCTTATTTGGATAAAAGGAAGCGTCTTTGTTCACCAGTGGGAGTGGGGAGCACTGAGCGGCCTATTTGTCCCTAGAGGAGTGGTTCCAGCCAGAAACTTGTAGTCTACTGGCCATTGTGGGTCAATTCCTAGCTCTTTTCAGCCCCCTGTAATAAATCCCGCTTTAGCACACTTTTTCACTTGTATTCAACTCAGCACAGCTCCTCGTGGTGTCCTGCAGAGTTCTACAAGCAGCAGAGAGCAAAAGAGTGACTTTTTCCTGATTTAAGTATTTTTCTGGCTTTTTGATTATTTACTGCTTAGCGACTGCTTTTTCGCCTGTTTATACAGCTCTGCATTCTATTTAAACTGTTTTTGTGTTGATTAACTGTTTTGCACTTTTAAAAAAGTTATTTGTTGCTTAATTTTACCTGTAGGCTAACACACTCAAGTGTGCTAGCCGTTTAAAAGCATTTATAGCATTTACTGTCTGTTTTTCTTCTGTTTTCTGCAAAAAAGAAAAAAAACAAAAAAAATAAAAAAAAATAAATAAATCTTGTTTTCCCGCCAGTCTTCAGAGTTTGCTGACCTCTGGGCTTTGTCTTGGTTCCTGTGCTATTCCATATCCTTATTTGGATAAAGGGAAGCATCTTTGTTCACCAGTGGGAGTGGGGAGCACTGAGCGGCCTGTTTGTCCCTAGAGGAGTGGTTCCAGCCAGAAACTTGTAGTCTATTGGCCATTTTGGGTCAATTCCTAGCTCTTTTCAGCCCCCTGTAATAAAGCCCGCTTTAGTGCGCTTTTTCGCTTGTATTCAACTCAGCACAGCTCCTGGTGGTGTCCTGCAGAGTTCTACAAGCAGCAGAGAGCAAAAGAGTGACTTTTTCCTGATTTAAGTATTTTTTTCTGGCTTTTTGATTATTTACTGCTTAGCGACTGCATTTTCGCATGTTTATGCAGCTCTGCATTCTATTTAAACTGCTTTTGTGTTGATTAACTGTTTTGCACTTTTAAAAAAGTTATTTGTTGCTTAATTTTACCTGTAGGCTAACACACTCAAGTGCGCTAGCCGTTTAAAAGCATTTATAGCATTTACTGTCTGTTTTTCCTCTGTTTTCTGCAAAAAAAATAAATAAATAAAAAATAAATCTTGTTTTCCCGCCTTACTGAACTAGAATAGTCCAGTCTTCAGAGTTTGCTGATCTCTGGGCTTTGGCTTGGTTCCTGTGCTATTCCATATCCTTATTTGGATAAAGGGAAACTTCTTTGTTCACCAGTGGGAGTGGGGAGCACTGAGCAGCCTATTTGTCCCTAGAGCAGTGGTTCCAGTCAGAAACTTGTAGTCTATTGGCCATTTTGGGTCAATTCCTAGCTCTTTTCAACCCCCTGCTATAAAGCCTGCTTTAGCGCACTTTTGCGTGATTTAGCGCGGAGTTGCCCATAGAGCACCATCGGGCAGCGCCGGTTAAACAAGGTTAAACTATTTCTGGCTCCGTAAAGTCTGCTCTTCAATTTTTCCCTTAGAAATTCTCTACTTGCAATCTAAACAGTCTATTCTCTATCAAAAGCTCAGCACTTGCTCCTAAAGCATTTTTATATAGGTAAAGTACTTATATAGGTAAAGTACTTGTATACTAAACAAAGTACTACATTAGCCTAGAATCCCCTTGAGTACCCATTTCCCTATAGGTCCCTTCTGACTCAGTTACACAGCAAACTTTTTCACTTTTTCTAGCATGTCGAAGGGTCAGTTGCTAGCGTCCTCTCCTGTTCAGCTGGTGAATCTGGGTATCTTGAGGCAATGTTACAATTGCCTCATGTACACAGACAACCCACTCCTTCTCCCACAAAATACAAATACATGTGAGAGATGCAACTATATAGCCAAACTGGAGGCTGAGCTCTCTCAACTCAGGACTGGCAAGACCAGACAGGAGGAGAAGGAAACCATGCACACCACAAACCCAGTTTCACATAGAACTATCACAACTGCAAAAAAAACACATAAACACACAAAGACATACTCAGAGGCACTGATCAAAAATCTACCAAAACTACAGAGGCCTCCAAAGCAGACACCCAAGCAACTGCCACCTCAAGACATAAGACATGCAACACATAGTTCTCAAAGTCAGTGTGCTAAACAGTCACAGCCCTTAAGGCCAAACACAATGCCAGACACACTTGTTATAGGTGACTACATAGTCAGACACACTGACGTCCCACTCACCAGACTGAACAAGGAAAAGATCACAGTAAGCTGCCTGTCAGGCGCTAGAATCCGTCACATAACACAAGCACTCGGTTCACTCCACAGCAAGTACAAGTATGACTCAGTCATTGTCCATGCCGGTGTGAACGACCTGAGACGTACCTCCCTGGACTACATGAAAAGAGACATAGAGGAGCTCTCAGATTATGTAGCCCAGGCCGGTATGACCCTGACCCTGAGCAGTATCCTACCCTCACCAAGAATGATGCCACAATACAGAGACAAAATGATCAGCTTTAATAATTGGCTTAATTACTGGTGTCATTCTAAGGGGATCCAATGTCTGTCTGCCTGGGATGACATGCTTGACAAGCCACGCTGCTTCACAAGGGATGGCTTGCACCTGTCACCCCTGGGCTTCCAGATATTGGCAAAGGCTCTTGCCACCCCCATAGTGCCTTTTTTAGGCAAGGCTCAAATGATAAACCTACCACCCTAGAAAACAAAAATGGAGAAAAACTAAGGGTAATACTGCTCAATGCCAGAAGTCTAAACCTCAAGATGCACACCCTCGAAGCCCTCCTCAGTATGGAGAACATCGATGTCTGTGCTGTGACTGAAACCTGGTTCAAGGCTCCTGAGAGCACCCCAGCACTATCAGGTTATACCTCATATCATGCGTTCCGGCCCCAAAATCCAGACCGAACCACAAAAGGAGGGGAGTATCCATATTCATAAAGGATACCCACACCTCCAGGTTAGTGGCAACGCACAAAGCATCGGAGACCATCCAGGTGCAATTAACCATAGGTAAAACTGCCCTACAGTTTGTAACATGCTACAGACCACCTTCTCAAACTCAGGAAACCCACACTGCCTTCCTGAAGACACTGGAGAGTATGAATGTCTCTCCAAACACCATCATATTGGGTGACTTCAACTACCCAAACATAGACTGGGAACATTACTCAAGCCCCAACACCCTAGCCCAAAGGTTCCTTGAGTTCATAAACTCAAATGCTATGGAACAACTAGTCACCATTCCCACAAGAGGAGAAAATATACTAGACCTGATCATCACAAACATGGGGACAAAATGCTCCACACTGGAAGTATATCCCTCATTGGTGAGATCAGACCATAAATTAATCTCACTGGAGATCCACATCCCGCCCCCCCCCCCCGCAAAAAAGACCACAGTGAAGAACTTCTCAAAAGCAAACTTCACACTTCTTAAGACTGGAGTGGTATCCTTCAAGGCCCCCGAGCCAGTGGAAACCACAACCCACACTGCTGAAACCCTTACAAATGCCTTCTACGAGCACCTCCAGGAATGTATGGATCAAGCAATCCCTAATAAAATCAAGACCCTTTCCACCAAAGGCAGGCGCCCGGTCTGGTGGACCCCAGCCATAAACAAACTCTACAACAAGAGGAGAAAGCTACTACATGACAGAGCAAAATCCCTAGAAGGGAAGGCATCTCTGATCAATACTAGCAAAAAACTACGATCACTCATAAAATCATCCAAGGCCAACTTTGAGAGAAAAATTGCTAATGACACAAAAGACAATCATAAAGCCTTCTTTAGCTATGTTAGTAACCTGGGTGGAAACTCCCAGATATGCTCAGAATTAGTCCAAAATGATAAAAAAATCACTGAACCCACAGACATTGCCAACATACTGGCAGACAGGTTCAGTGCAAATTTCTTCCTCCCCCCCAAAAGGAGAAATATCTATCCCACCAGAGTCTAGCCTCCCAAACATCTCAGATGCCCAGGTGAGAGCTGCTCTCTCTAAAGCAAAAAACACAGCATCAATGGGACCGGACGGTGTCCCCGGCTGTGTGCTACATGGACTCAATGAGGAACTAAACCCACACATAAGGCTATTGTTTAATCTTAGCCTTACTACAGGATACGTACCCAAAGAATGGCGTACGGCGACTGTGGTCCCACTCCACAAAGGCGGTGCTTCTATGGACCCTGAAAATTACCGCCCCATAAGCTTGATGAGCCTTGTCTGCAAAGCTATGAAGAGGATCATAATGGAACTCATAAATAAAGACATTGGGGACCTACAGACACTGGATCCTACCCAATTTGGCTTTGTCAAGGGCAGATCCTGCCTCTTGAACATGGTCGACTTTTTCGAAACAGTCACTAAGGCCATTGATGAGGGTAAGGCAGTTCACACAGCCTACCTTGACCTAGCAAAAGCTTTCGACACAATACCCCACTCGGGCATCATAGAAAAGCTCACCAGCTTAGATGTAAACCCATATGTCACAAGATGGGTTGCAAACTGGCTCAAGGACAGAACACACAGGGTTAGAGTTGCTGGTGCCATGTCAGACTCTAAGCCGGTCACGAGCGGCGTCCCACAGGGCTCAGTCCTGGGCCCCCTCTTGTCCGGCATTTATTTTTCTGAAGTGCAGGCAAACATAGGGGGATTGTGGCTGACAAAATTTGCAGATGACTGCAAACTGGGCACCATAATTGACACTCCATCAGACACAGACATCCTCCAGAGAGGTCTCATAGAAATGGATAACTGGTGCCAAAGCTATGGCCTTAAGCTAAATGCCAAAAAATGTATAGTCATACCCTTTGGGAAAAACAAGGTAACCCCTAATTACCACATAGGTGGTAATCCATTAAACACGGAAGAAGTTATCAGGGACCTGGGGACCCAAGTTGACAGTAACCTCTCTTTTGACATTCACATTGCCAAAGTGGTTAGGAAGACCTTCTACATTGCTCACCTGATCATGAAGGGATTCACATCCAGATCAGGAGAGGTCATTGTACCCCTGTACTCTTCACTTATCAGACCGATGATTGAGTACAATGCCCCATTCGGAATGTACCTTACCCGACACCTGCAGCAGTTGGAAAGACCCCAAATGTTCCTCACCAAAAGGATAAAGGGGCTCAAACATATGTCATACGATGCCCGACTGAAGAAACTCCAGCTCTATTCAGTCGCATACCGTCTGCTCAGAGGTGATCTGTGCCTGACATACAAGGCCATGTCCAACCCTGAATTAATGGACATGCTCCACCTCAAAAAATCCAAATCCACCAGAGCCACAAGAGCAAGAGACTTAAACCTCAACACAGATATAAATAGGACATGCTGGAGGGACAGATTCATCACCCAGAGACTCCCTACACTATGGAACAGAATCCCAGTCCATGTGAGGCAGAGCCCCTCACTGACTCTGTTCAAGAGAAATCTTGACGAGTGGATGGGAGATCGTAGGTTTACCCCGGGAATCATCTCTGTATCACTGCTGGACAGAGGCACAGCAAACTAATGGGTATAGTATTCTCATCCTAAGGGGTGGTGAAAGCCACACACACTCTGGCTAGGCTTATAAATGCCCTAGGGCAGATAGCCTAGTATGAACCTATGAACCTATGAACCTAAAGCAGACTTCACGTTGCTTATGCCCAAGGTGGAAAGGTTCACTGCCCCCATGCCAATGGACAATGCTGTCCAAGATGCTGAAACCTATACAAAGGCACTCTATGATCGTCTGCAGGAATGCATGGATCATGCTATCCCAAGTCAAACCTAGACTCACTCCTCCAAGAACAGGAATCCGGTCTGGTGGACCCCTGCCATACATAGGCTCTACAATAGTAGGAGATAACTAGTACAGATAAGAGCAAAATCCCTAGAAGGACAGACATCCCTGATCAGTATCAGCAAGAAACTATGATCCCACATGAAATCATCCAAGGCTAGCTTCAAAAGACAATTTCCCAAGGACCCTACAAATAACCATAAAGCATTCTTTAGCTATGTCAAGAACCTAAGTTGGAACTCTCAGATCTGCTCTGAGTTGGTGCAGACTGGCACAAAATACACTGAACTGACTGATATTGCCAACATTTTGGCAGACAGGTTCAGTGCAAACTTCACACCCCTCTCAACCCCTACACAACCCTTAACCATACCAGAAGAATGTACGGCCTCGGCAATCACTGACACACAGGTTAAAACAGCCCTATCCAAAGCCATAAATACAGCCTCAGTGGGACCAGACAGTGTCCCACGCTGTGTCTTAAAAGAGCTCCAAATGAACGAACCCCTCACATAAACACACTGTTCAAACCCAGCCTCTCTACAGGCTACATACCCACAGAGTGGTTCACAGCAACAGTTATCCCACTCCACAAAGGTGGCACCACAACGGACCCTGGGAACTATTGCCCTATAAGCCTGACTAGCCTGGTCTGCAAAGCTATGGAGTGCATCATCATGGAACTCATTAACAGAGACTTTGGGAATGTCCAGACACTCGACCCAACCCAGGTCTGCTTGACTGAGTGCAGATCATGCCTACTGAACCTGTTACAGTCACCTAGACTTTAGGTATGGGGTGTGGTAGTTCACACATACTACCTGGACCTCACCAAGGATTATGACACCATTCCCCACTCAGATATTATTTATAAACTCACCAGCCAGTACATACACCCATACATCACAGGTTGGGTTGCCAACAGGCTTGCACACAGAACCCACATGGTAAGCCTAGCAGCCTCCAGGTCCAACTGTTAACCAGTCACAACTGGTGTCCCACAGGACTCAGCCCTGGGATTCCTACTGTTTCCCATATGCTTTTCAGAGGTACAGGCAAACACAGGTGGACTACAGCAGACGGTGTTTGGTGATTACTGCAAACTGGGAGCCATAATTGACAGTCCAGCTGTCACAGACGTCCTTCAAGGGGCCTCACATAGACCAACACAGGGTGTCACAGTCATGACCTCCAGCTAAAGGCCATGAACTGCATGGTCATTCCATGTTGGGAAAACTAAGCACCCACATATTAACACATGAGTGGCAGCCACTTTAATACAGACGAGGTAATGGGTATGGGAGGACTACATTAGATAGTGATCTCTCCTTTGACAATCATATCTCCAAAGTAATTAGGACATCCTTCTATGTAGGCCATCTGATTACTTAAGGGTTCGCATCTAGCCATACTGAGGTTATTGTGCCCATTTAATCAGCACTCACCATTCTGTCCCTGCTGCAGCTGTTTCTGCAAGATCATATTGTGTAGCATGACACATACTATGAAGATGTGGGCACACGTGCCTGGAGAGTACTGCAAGGCTCTACCAGATATGTCCAAGCAACGAAACCGTGATTTCAGCATCCCAAACACACGCTCTATGATGATTCTGGTTTGTGTGTGTGCCTCATTATGGTGTTCTTGCATGGGTGTGTGTGCATTTCTGATGGGAGTCATCATCCACGGTTCCAGTGCATAGCCAGCATCCTCCACCAGGTGGCCATATGGGATGTCCCCCCCCTGCAAATACCTGATACAGCTCTGAGGCATGCCAGATGTGGGAGTCGTGATAGCTTCCAGGGATGCCAGCACACACATCCATGATAATGCCCTGGGCATTGCACACGACCTGGCAGTTGATGGAGTGGTATCCCTTGCGGTTTATGTAGTGCCTACCCTGCTCTCCGGGTGATGACTTGATGTGTATGTGCGTGCAGTCTATTGCACCCAGTACCTCTGGGTATTCTGCCACATGGTGGAAGAGATGCATATTGCTGGCCAACTCCTCCTGCATTCGGGGGAAGTATATGTGCTCATTGGCATGTGGTAACATGGCATCCAGGAACTGGTGGAGTACCCTGGATGGTGATGCCTGGCAGACCCCCAAGATATTCCCAGTTGGCCTTTGAAAGGTACATGTGGCTAGTATCCTCAAGCTTACACATACCTTTGTGTCCACTGGGATGGGTTCCCCTCTGTTATTTCACAGCACAGCTCAACAAGTTGCTGTATGGTGTCCCTGTCCACCCTGTAATGCTCTACTATCTCCAGATCATTTAGCCCCTGTAGGTTACCCTGGGTCTGAGCACTCTTCTCCTCCTCTGGTGCCTGAGGTGGTTGTCAGCATCATCCTTCACACCACCTTCAGTCTCCAACACATGCTGGTGAATCAAAGCTATGGCAGCCCCTAACATGTACATATTAAAAGTTCCTCATCTGTTTACACCGATGGTGCAGATTGTATGGTAATACACATGTCTGTGTGAGGTGCTTTCACATTTTATACTATTGTGCTATGGATGCTGCTGATGTCATTGGGTGTGTATGTTCCATTCCAGCTGCAGGGTATCTTAATTATTAGTTTTACAGTGAGTACTGCAATTGTGGGGCCTTTGGTGTTGAATTATGCTTGCCTACCATGATTTATCTGTTGCCCTTTAATTCACTTTTCAACCCGAATCACCTCCCATTGACAGGCATGCATCCAGCTGCCGGCTTTCTTGTTTTGTACTTTCCCTACCCAGGAATGTGTTGCGAAATGTGTTATGTAGCTGATCTACTGCAATTTTCCTTTGTTCTGCTGTGACAGTACTGTTTTTTTTGTAGTACAGCATCTCCCCTTTCCTGTTCTGCAGGTAGCTGCTAGCAGCCTTGTTAGCTGTGTCAATGGCCCACTGTGGGTTCCTAGGTGTTAATTACTCATTTGTACTCCAATTTCCATGCTGCAGTATTTCTTTATCTTTTCCCCGTATCCTTCCTGTTTCCACTGTGGTGCGTGCCACGCACAGCCATTTACCGGGTTTACAGGGCGTTTTCATCCACGGTCACATGCACATTCGGTTACCTTATCTGCTCTCAGCTAAGCAAAGCTATGGCTACTTCAACACACCCCTATCCTGCAGCTTGGCTTAGCAATGGGCAAACCGGGTTAGCAATGCTCCAATGTGCTTACAGCAATGGCGACACACCCCTCTCTTGATGTCATTTTTATCTCAAGGGCTCACCTCGGTGTTATAATGCTACGCTGTTTTGTGCATCCTTACACCAGCGGGAAATCTGCAATTCACTATTACTCCTCACATTTGCATGGCATTGCCAACTAATTCCTAGCTACCATGCATAACACTGTCATTAACCCTTAGCAATCCTTGCGCCATGAGTATGGTGTAGCATGCCTGCCATTGACTATTATGGGGAAATCGTGATATGTGTTACATTGCGGTTTTATTCTATATTTTTATATATTCCTTGCGATCCCCTTTGCACACCGATGCCCTGTGCTTTAACTTCGCTTTAGTGTGGGCATAATATTAAATGTTCTTTTTCATATTTTGTGCATGTTGTTTTATGCCAATGACTATATATTTAGCCACTGGCATATATTAACAGTATAATACATGTGTTTGGTCCGCTGTCATGGGTCCAATTTTATGTTTGCAAAATGTAAACCGTTTTTTTTTGGTTTACATTTCTGCATGCTTACAGTACACCTGCACCACTTCCTGAATCACTATATACCTTCATTTGCATGCTACACTGCTGTACATGGGGTGATTAGCATACAGGCGCCGGAAGCTGTGCGTGCGTAGTGTACGCAGGTAGTGCATGTGGAAACAGCTCATACCTGAATCGCTTGGCAGCCATATTTGGTGTTAGATCGCAGACACTACGCCTACACCTGGCGCAAGCTTTATGAATCCCAGGGCAAGTCTTTTTACAATAGATGGCTAATATGTTTGATGTCTGATTTTATTTACTTGCTCTATAAGTTTTTTTAAGGTGTATGAGTATTAAATAATGTTTTGTTTCCATGATAAACTTGAATCACATATGATTGCAATATAAATGGGCTGGCTACACATTTGTTTGTTTATTAGCTAAGCACTGATGAGCCCACCTATGTGCTGAAACTGAGTTTTGAATTTCTGAATGTTGAGTTATTAATAAATAAGCTATTTATCTTTATATTTATAGGGGTGTTTTAGTGCTAGAATTTTTTGAGTCATATTTGTGGTGCTTTTCTGTGCATCAGTTACCTTTGACTTGGTACTTTTACGCATGTGTGCACACACACACACACACACACATATATATATATATATATATATATATATATATATATATATATAAAATGGACAGCTATGAAATTCAGTGAATCACAAAACATCATTGAATTTCTACACCAGTCAATTACAATGATAGAACAAAACATTGAACTCTAATGATTGCAAATGTAAATAATAAAAAAAACAAGTAATCTCTGTGATATCCCCTAAGTCTCAAAACAACCCACTAAACAAGTATAGTGGGTCCAAAAACAAAGCAGTGTAAGAAACTTCTCTGTATGGAAAATTTTCAGTCCATATATCTCTAGTTAATCACTGTATATTAATCAGATCAGACAATAGCAGTAGAAGTAGTGAACGTAAACTTGTCAAGTCAAAAAAAAAAAAAAAAAAAATATATATATATATATATATATATATATATATATATATATATATATATATATATCTATATATATATATATATATATATATATATAAAATAAGAAATATTTTACAGAATTACTAAGTATTCAAAAGTAATCCAAACAAGGCAGGCAGTCTATTTCCAGTCAAAAATCCTTTATTAAGTACACAGACAAGTGATCCAAGTAAAACAAAATTAACAGATTAATAGTTTCCTCACAAGCTTTCTAAATATATATATATATATATATATATATATATATATACTTTTTATAAGGCAAGGGGGTGGCTTATTGTGCTGTAAAACAAAGTGTTATTGGTACACATGTTAAATTCACATTCATTCCCCCATCAGTGTGACATTCGAGCTGGTCCTGCTCTACCTAGTAGCTGTCATAATAATATAACCCTTATGTACTTTAAATGAAATCTATAATGATGTGGTACCTCTTATTTAACCAGATTATTAAGTCTGTGATTTTATCCAAGACAATATACTACATGGCTGGAAATATATCAACCTTAGTCCATTTGGCAATCAAAATATATATATAAATATATACATATACACTCTGCATGTAAAAAATCAATTGTAAAAATCATATTCTATTTTCATAACCTGTTGTTAACAAAGATCACGTTCGTCCTTTTAGACTTCTTCAGGTTAGTATACAAGAACCTTAAAAACTATCTATAAAAATATCATTGTATAATTGGTAAGTATTGTTATTACACATCATTTTGAATAAAGTGGAAAAAAGAGAACAAGAAAAAGAAAGAAATAAGAAAAATTGTATGATGGAAACAAAATATACACTTAAATTAAAATTGATTTAGCATGGTATGTAAAACCAACTGGTAGAATAAAATAAAATAAAATAAAATTAGTCATGCAAACAATGTGGCAATTTTTTAAGTTCCAGTACACTTTTAATTGAACAGTAGTAGTTGTTTAGTCCAAGCTTCCTAAAAGAGTTCAGCTTTAATTGCCACATGAGTTCATGTTTCTCCAGAATATTTGGGATGTCTCATTCAAGATCACCAATGTCTATGTGATCCAGGATCTGGAACTTAAAACCTGTGTGTCTTTTATGAAGAGAAAGGTGTCTGGTTAGTGCATTATTTAATAATAATAGTAATTTAATAATAATACATTGACATTCATGAGCATTACTCACATTCATGAACATTACTCACATTCATGAGCATTACTCACATGAGAACACTTAAATAAAAAACACCTTAAATGACTACCTATACTATTTTAAAATGGGGGACTTCACCCCCTAACCTCCTGATAGACCTCTGGAACTTATTGACTCCACAGTTGCACAAACACAAATGAAAAAAAAGTCCCACTGAATTTCATTATAATCAGTCTTTAACAACTTTACTGCAACATTTTTTGACTAATTGTACCAACAATTTTTCATAAAAAAATATAACAAAATGCTGCAACCATATATAGAGTCTCACAGTAGGCAAACAAAGGCTGAGGGACCTAAACTCTGAACTACAGCAGTCAGCTTTTTTAACAGCTCATAACCGAAGCTATCTGCGCTAACTACCAGACAGAGAGCAAGGTTGTTATGATCCTTGCCATGTAGTAGAAGTTTAAGAAGTCCTTTAAATGAGTATTTAATGAACCATTTATTCTATAAAGGAATAGGAGGAAGTCAAGGAGGACTGGGTCATGCATGGCTCAATAAACTAGACATAGATCACCACAGAGCTCTGTAAGAAACCAAGTACAAGGAAAGTCTGGTAATTTGCTACAATAACTAAGACCACTGATCTTTCAGTTAGGAATCTCTGATGTCTTTCAAGCTGAATGATATGTTTCAAAAATACTTGTCAAATGCACATTATAGTTAATGGGAGAAGTAAGATTTCTCTGGATCTAGAGGAGGTTTGCCTGGAAATTAAATGAGCCTGATAGAAAGATTTCAGAATAACTAAGGAAGCATAATGGTCAAAGGATAAGGACTTATTAACAAGCATGCATAGATCCCTCCCAGCAGTCTGATGGGTGAGGTTTATAACCTATATGATAATGATGTAGACATGTGTTGTTTACCAAAATAAAATATTCTGCATTTTTTCATATTTGCTCTTCTTAAACACGGTTTAAACAAACTCCTAATACTACACCTGAAAGACTCCTAGCTCTGTTCTTGTAACTGCCCTGGATAGACCTCTAACTGCTCAACACTACATATCTAACTAACTTTGTATCTCATTGCCCTCCCAATAAATCCTAACTGAGGCATCTGTCCTCTCCTTCTCTCAGGAGTCTCTATTTCTTCCCAAGCATGACAAATGACTTGTATACATATGTACATACTCATACTGTGATGTCTATTGTACACATTTACTGAAGACATTTTATATTTATCTTTTTGAAACTTTTATGTTTAACACTTTGAGCTTGCTTGCAGACAAGCCTTTTTTTTGCAGTTTATATAAACTTTATGTTTTTGTGTAAGTCTTATATTACTTGTAACTGTAACTCAAACTTGTAATTTTGCTTAACTGGAGCTTTTCTCCCCAGGCCTCTGCTGAAAAAGGACCTGTGTCCAGTCAGACGTTCCTGGTAAACAAATGTTAAATAAAAATAATAAATCAATAAATAATAAATAAATATTTAGTTTGAGACTTTGTACTCACACCATTTGTTAATATAATCTAAGCCATATTAGAGTAATTGTGAGGCTGCTGAAGAAAGAATAACAATTCTCAATTACATTTATCTGGAAGTTTAGATAACCAAAGGTCAGGACTGTGGGTTTGAAGGTATGTGAAACAGATGCCTAATACAAAAGGATCTAACATTGTGCCTTGCGGTACACCACTGGTAACTGTATTATTTTCAAAAGTGGTACCTGCAGCTGTAACCATATGGGTACTGTCAGACAATCATTTGTCTAGCCCATGCACAGCACATAGAGTTATTTTCTGATTTACAAATCTGTCAATAATCCCTAACTGGGGAATAGTGTCAAAGTCATTGACCAGGTCCAGATATGCTCTATATACTGCTGTTTCCGTATCCTCTTTGAAGAAATTAACAAAGGAAAAATGATCGGTCTTTACTAATTCCAAAGTGATGAAGGTCCAGGGATAAATATGTTCTGTGTCCATATGAATGAGGTATAAAATAATCATGCCATACCTTTAAATATGGTGCTAATGAGACTAATGGGTCCATAGTTAACAGAGTCTGTGGCCAAGCCACTCTTGCATAACGGCATTACAGTGGTTACTTTCCAGACTTGTGAAATGTATTGAGACTTTGATTAAAGTGTTTGGTAGGAATTCAGATAATCAAGTATCTTGTATGTTGTCAGCTCATGGATGATGTGTTCTTAGGTTTTAAGAGGCTGAGAAGTCATGTTACATATTAATTATCAGGGGTGCATGTATACCTCTCAGCTGCTATGATTTAGGCATAGTGCAGTGATTCTGATCATCAGATTTAGTCTTACTCCTTCTAGATATATGTTCTTCCTCATAAAGTCAGCCCTGTTTAGGGTACATGAATTATTAGATATATAAACTAAGTTTATACAAAGGTTCCCTACCACTAACGGTATAGGGCCAAGTGAAAAAGACATCCTACTGTTTTTTTTTTTTTTGAAACCTTCTTTCCCCTTCATGCTACTGAGCATCTGCTGCTCTGTGTAAGCCCTAGTGGATTTTTCCTGTGGCTTTCAACTGGCCACAATACAGGGAATACATGTTTGTGGACCTTAACAGATACCCTGCAACTCTATCTACCTGTCCGGAAGCCACCATTTCAACTTAAAATAATACCACTGAAGTATGTGTCCCAGTAAATAACTACTACATCAGCTAATCTTTTAATTAATGCTAGACTTTATAAGCACAAGTATTTACAGTGTTTTTTTTTTGCTAGTCACCATGAAAAGCAGATGCCAGTAGCTCCTATCCTTTCTCTTTGGGTACCCACTATCCACATACTGTTTCTGTGTATATTCTCCTGTTCTGCACTTTACCCGTCCCTGAATTCATTTCTAGCCTCACTCATAACTGCCTTTTCTAGTGCACATGCCATATTTTACTGTCTTCAGACTCTTACATATTAATGTTTTTTTTTATGTTTTGCCCTGCTTTTAGCTGCTAGTAATACCTCTCTCTCCCCCTCCAATACCCCTCTCTATTGTAGCTTATTTTAACCATACAGCACTGGGTTTGCTTCAAGTAAATCTACTTGTGTAGCTTGAGGCCAGTGTCCTTTTGTAAGCTTACTTCTGCTCATATTTTATTTCTTTTTATTTTATTTCTTGTGACTATACCTTTAGAAACTTTATATCCTTGTCTCTCAAGCTAGTTTTTTCATTATCTTTTTCTGATTGTTTCTATGACTTCATCTTGACCAGGGTGCTAGCCCAGCCCAGTATTAGTCATTACCCTGCCCCCTCACCTCACTTCCTCTTCCTAGTCTTCATAGGTGCTTTACAACAGCAGGAGACGTTTTGAAACCTTCTTTCCCCTTCATGCTGCTGAGCATCTGCTGCTCTGTGTAAGGTAAAATTTTGCTTCTTTGGCATTAACTGTTTTGTGATGTCTTTTCTGTTGCCTTAACTGCTTTAAATCTTACAATATTTGGTGATTACTCTGTTGATTTATCTGCTTTAGGTCATATAGTATTTTGTGATTATATTGAGTTAATATTGCTTGCATATACAGTTTCTGGTGTACTTTTTCTCGCGACTCTAGTTTTGTGAATATTTAAAGTCTATTTTCCCTGTCGCAAAGAGCTCCAGCACCTTATGATCATGGGTAGCTTAGCGTTTGAATTGTACTCATCTTATTTCTTGTTTTTTAATGAAAGAAAACTAAATGTGTATATTTGCCAACTAAGTTTCTTGTTGCAAGAAACAAGAACACCTTAACTTCACATTTAGATGTATCTCTAGTATTTTCACTGTAATTTCTTGGTGTAGCACTAAAGTAAAAGGAAGAACTATTGCCTGAAAGTGTACCAGTTTTTGCTGTCCTCAGTATCCTGGATTTCTGTTTTTCCTGCTTTGTGAATTATTGCCTTGTGTATGTCTACACTGTTAACTACTGCTATTCTGCATTACTTTATGCATAGGTGTACACACTGCTGTGTTCTTAGCTAGCTATGTGTGTAAGACACTCATACAATGGAAATTAATGCTAGGTATACTGTCTCTGCCTACCTGTATTAATTTATTTGTCTCTACCCATGGTATTTTTGTCTATCACTCTTTTCCTGAATTACTTGCTCATAACTAATCTCCCTCCTCTGTTTTTATAGCCATAGTGGATTTTTCCCTATGGTTTTCTCCTGGCCACAGTACAGGCAACACAGGTTTGAGGACCTTAACAGATACCCTGTGACTCTAACTATCTGTCCGGAAGCCACCATTTTTAGCTTAAAATAATACCACTGAACTCTAGTGGATTTTTCCCTGCGGTTTTCTCCTGGCGACAGCACAGGCAACACGGGTTTGAGGACCTTAACAGATACCCTGCAACTATAACTATCTGTCCGGAAGCCACCATTTTAAGCTTAAAACAATACCACTGAACCCTAGTGGATTTTTTCCCTGTGGTTTTCTCCTGGCCACAATACAGGCAACATGGGTTTGAGGACATTAACAGATACCCTGCAACTCTATCTGTCCGGAAGCCACCATTTTAAGCTTAAAATAATACCACTGAACCCTAGTGCATTTTTCCCTGCAGTCTTCTTCTGGCCACAGTACAGGCAACACAGGTTTGAGGACCTTAACAGATACCCTGCAACTCTATCTGTCTGGAAGCCACCATTTTAAGCTTAAAATAATACCAGTGAAGTATGTGTCCCAGTAAATAACTACTACATAAGCTAATCTTTTACTTAATGCTAGAGTTTATAAGCACAAGTATTTACAGTGTTTTTTTTTGCTAGTCACCATGAAAAGCAGATGCCAGCAGCTCCTATCCTTTCTCTTTGTTTACCAACTATCCTCATACTCTTTCTGTGTATATTCTCCTGTTCTGCACTTTACCCTTCCCTGAATTCATTTCTAGCCTCACTCATAATTGCCTTTCCTTGTGCGCCTGCCCTATTTTACTGTCTCAGGCACTTACATATTAATTTTTTTTATGTTTTGCCCTACTTTTAGCTGCTTGTAATACCTCTCTCTCCCCCTCCAAAGCCCCTCTTTAGTGTAGCTTATTTTAACCATACAGCCCTGGGTTTGCTTCAAGTAAATCTACTTGTGTAGCTTGAGGCCAGTGTCTTTTTGTAAACTTACTTCTGCTCATATTTTATTTCTTTTTATTTTATTTCTGGTGACTATACCTTTAGAAACTTAATATCCTTGTCTCTCAAGATAGTTTTTCTCTATCTTTTTCTGATTGTTTCTATGACTTCATCTTGACCAGGGTGCTAGCCCAGCCCAGTATTAATCATTTCCCCTCCCCTCACCTCACTTCCTCTTCCTAGTCTTCATAGGTGCCTCACAACAGCAAGAGACATTTTCAAACCTTCTTTCCCCTTCATGCTGCTGAGCATCTGCTGCTCTGTGTAAGGTAAACTTTTGATTCTTTGGCATTAACTGTTTTGTGATGTCTTTTATGTTGCCTTAACTGCACTAAATCTTACAATATTTGGTGATTACTCTTGCTTTATCTGTTTAGATCATATAGTATTTTGTGATTATATTGAATTAATATTGCTTGCATATGGAGTTTTGGTGTACTTTTTCTCGCAACTCTAATTTTGTGAGTATTTAAAGTCTATTTTCCCTGTTGCAAGGAGCTCCAGCACCTTATGATCATGGGTAGCTTGGCGTTTGAATTGTACTCATCTTATTTCTTGTTTTTTAATGAAAGAAAACTGTAAATGTGAATATTTACCAACTAACTTTCTTGTTGCAAGAAGCAAGCGCACTTTAACTTCACATTTAGATGTATCTGAAGTATTTTCACTGTAATTTCTTATTGTAGCACTAAAGTAAAAGTAAGAATATTGCCTGAAAGTGTACCAATTGTTGTCCTCAGTATCCTGGATTTCTGTTTTTCCTGCTTTGTGAATTATTGCCTTCTGTATGTCTACACTGTGCTGTTGTTAACTACTGTTGTTCTTCATTACTTTATGCATAGGTGTACACACTGCTGTGTTCTTAGCAAGCTATGTGTGTAAGACTCTCATACAATGGAAATTAATGCTAGGTATACTGTCTCTGCCTACCTGTATTAATTTTTTTCTCTCTACCCATGGTATTTTTGTCTCTCGCTTTTTTCCTGAATTACTTGTTCATAACTAATCTCCCTCCTCCCTGTTTTTATAGCCCTAGTGGATTTTTCCCTGTGGTTTTCTCCTGGCCACAGTACAGGCAACACAGATTTGAGGACCTTAACAGATACCCTGCAACTATAACTATCTGTCCGGAAGCCACCATTTTAAGCTTAAAACAATACCACTGAACCCTAGTGGATTTTTCCCTGCGGTTTTCTCCTGGCCACAGTACAGACAACACGGGTTTGAGAACCTTAACGGATACCCTGCAACTATAACTATCTGTCTGGAAGCCACCATTTTAAGCTTTAAACAATACCACTGAACCCTAGTGGATTTTCTCCTGCAGTTTTCTCCTGGCCACAGTACAGGCAACACAGGTTTGAGGACCTTAACAGATACCCTGTAACTCTATCTGTCTGGAAGCCACCATTTTAAGCTTAAAATAATACCACTGAACCCTAGTGGATTTTTCCCTGTGGTTTTCTCCTGGCCACAGTACAGGCAACACAGGTTTGAGGACCTTAACAAATACCCTGCAACTCTAACTATGTGTCCGGAAGCCATCATTTTAACCACCTCAAACCTATATATTTTCCACCTCAAACCTATACCCACTTCATATATCTCTGCCCTGTTACAGAAATTAAAACCTTCCACCCCCTCAGCTGATAAACTACCAGCTGAATACCTGCAAATTGGAGCAAAAGCCATTGTCTACCCCATCTCCATACTGATTAATAGAACCATAGAAGGCACTATTCCATCGCTCTGGAAAATCTTACACATCATTCCTCTTTTCAAAGGTGGAGACTCCATTGAGTTTTCCAACTTCCGCCCCATAGCTTTACTATCTCCACTTGCAAAAATTATGGAGAAATGCATACACAAACAATTACTTACCCATCTACTTTGTCACAATCTTCTAGCTGACTGCCAGCATGGTTTTAGGCCATTCCATAGTACTACCACAGCCTTACTATCCTTTACTGACTGTATCAATAATAATCGCAACAAAAATATCCTTTCCTCTGCATTCTTCGTAGACCTGTCCAAAGCCTTTGACATGGTCAATCATCAACTTCTAATCCACCAATTGAAGTCCCTCTCTCGACTACCTAGCTATAAACTGGTTCACATCCTATCTGGAAAACCGAAAACAAGCTGTTCTTTGGAATAACCAACTTTCTGACCTCCTCCCCACCTCTATAGGTGTCCCTCAAGGCTCTATCTTAGGTCCACTACTGTTTTCCATTTTCATAAATGACCTTCACCTAGCTACCCCAGATACAACTTGCATTCAATATGCAGACGACACTACCATCATTTGCTCTGGTTCCAACCAAACTGAACCTCATTTCCTCACACAAAATCCTTCACCACTATAGAGCAATGGTTCTCTAACCACTGTCTCCCCCTTAACCCAAATAAAACTAAACTTCTGCTTTTTGCACCCTCCCACTTATCTCCCTCCTTTAATTTCTCACTCACATCTAATAATGGTACGCTAATCTCTCCTGATCACAGCACCAAACTCTTAGGAATTACAATTGATAACCAACTAAAATTTGACTCTCACATAAACTCCACCGTAAAATCCACTAACAAAAAACTAGGATCTCTCTATAGAATCAAATCTTTTCTGACTCCTGAAGCCAGAACCACTATAGCTAGAACTCACTTAATCTCTACCTTATTATATGCCTCCCCCATATACACTAATCTTTCTAAGTATAATCTTAACAAACTAGCTACAGCATTTAACCACATTGCCAGATTTGCTACAAACTCTCCATACAGGACTCATCACTGTCTCAATCTCAAAGAACTAGGCTGGCTGTAATTACCTCACCTGATACAATTCTACCAACTTACAATGGCCCATAAAGCCCTATACCACCCTGACAACACTCCAATGCTCTCCTCCCTCATTAAATCATACAATAATCTGGGGAAACTGCGCTCCTCTAACAGAATGCTGATTCATACTTCCTTTTCAAATAACATAGCTGGAGACACTATATTTTCTAATTCTGTTGGCAAAATATGGAATCTACTACCACAAGACCTTACTACCATAACATCACTCCCACTATTCAAAACTAACTTAAAACTATTTCTCACTAACCACTGGCTATGCTCCTGCAATAACCCTAACTAAACAGCTTATTTGACTCTTTAAGCTAACCTTCTCTTCTTAATTTCCTAACTCTGTCTCTCCAGAGTATTTACTCACCATGTCTGAGTGCACTAGGCATTTTTTTCCTTTTCTTACATACTCACTAAGGTTTTCACTTTTTCTGATCTCGTAAATGACTACCCATCTGCTTTCTCTAACTTTACTTTTTTACCCCTCTTCAATGACATTTGTTATTTTTTGTATGATTATAGTGTGTTTTTTATTATTATTCTTCAGTGTGAGCTTTTAATATTATTATTACTACTTAGATGAATAGTTTTTAGTAGTATGTTAGCGGAGCTTTTCTCCTCGGGCCTCCACTGAAAATGGAAATGTATCCAGCTGGACTAGCCCGGTCAACAAATGTAAAATAAATAAAATAAATAAATAAAATAAGCTTAAAATAATACCACTGAAGTATGTGTCCCAGTAAATAACTACTACATAAGCTAATCTTTTAATTAATGCTGGACTTTATGAGCACAAGTATTTACAGTGTTTTTTTTTTGCTAGTCACCACGAAAAGCAGATGCCAGCAGCTCCTATCCTTTCTCTTTGTTTACCAACTATCCTCATACTCTTTCTGTGTATATTCTCCTGTTCTGCACTTTACCCTTCCCTGAATTCATTTCTAGCCTCACTCATAATTGCCTTTCCTAGTGCACCTGCCCTATTTTACTGCCTTCAGACTCTTACATATTAATGTTTTTTTATGTTTTGCCCTGCTTTTAGCTGCTAGTAATACCTCTCCCTCCCTCCAAAGCCCCTCTCTATTGTAGCTTATTTTAACCATACAGCACTGGGTTTGCTTCAAGTAAATCTACTTGTGTAGCTTGAGGCCAGTGTCCTTTTGTAAGCTTATTTCTGTTCATATTTTATTTCTTTTTATTTTATTTCTGGTGACTATACCTTTAGAAACTTAATATCCTTGTCCCTCAAGCTAGTTTTTCACTATCTTTTTCTGATTGTTTCTATGACTTCATCTTGACTAGGGTGCTAGCCCAGCCCAGTATTAGTCATTTCCCCACCCCCTCACCTCACTTCCTCTTCCTAGTCTTCATCGGTGCCTCACAACAGCAGGAGACATTTAGAAATCTTCTTTCCCCTTCATGCTGCTGAGCATCTGCTGCTCTGTGTAAGGTACACTTTTGATTCCTTGGCATTAACTGTTTTGTGATGTCTTTTCTGTTGCCTTAACTGCTTTAAATCTTACATTATCTGGTGATTACTCTGTTGCTTTATCTGCTTTAGGTCATATAGTGTTTTGTGATTATATTGAGTTAATATTGCTTGCATATGCAGTTTCTGGTGTACTTTTTCTCGCGACTCTAGTTTTGTGAATATTTAAAGTCTATTTTCCCTGTTGCAAGGAGCTCCAGCACCTTATGATCATGGGTAGCTTAGCGTTTGAATTGTACTCATCTTATTTCTTGTTTTTTAATGAAAGAAAACTGTAAATGTGAATATTTACCAACTAAGTTTCTTGTTGCAAGAAGCAACAGCACCTTAACTTCACATTTAGATTAATTTGTAGTATTTTCTCTGTAATTTCTTGGTGTAGCACTAAAGTAAAAGGAAGAACTATTGCATGAAAGTGCACCAATTGTTGTTGTCCTCAGTATCCTGGATTTCTGTTTTTCCTGCTTTGTGAATTATTGCCTTCTGTATGTCTACACTGTGCTGTTAACTACTGTTGTTCTGCATTGCTTTATGCATAGGTGTACACACTGCTGTGTTCTTAGCTAGCTATGTGTGTAAGACACTCATACAATGGAAATTAATGCTAGGTATACTGTCTCTGCCTACCTGTATTAATTTTTTTCTCTCTGCCCATGGTATTTTTGTCTCTTGCTCTTTTCCTGAATTACTTACTCATAACTAATCACCCTCCTCTCTGTTTTTGTAGCCCTAGTGGATTTTTCTCTGTGGTTTTCTCCTGGCCACAGAACAGGCAACACGCGTTTGAGGACCTCAACAGATACCCTGCAACTCTAACTACCTGTCTGGAAGCCACCATTTTAAGCTTAAAATAATACCACTGAACTCTAGTGTATTTTTCCCTGTGGTTTTCTCCTGGCCACAGTACAGGCAACACAGGTTTGAGGACCTTAACAGATACCCTGCAACTCTAACTATCTGCCCGGAAGCCACCATTTTAAGCTTAAACTAATACCACTGAAGTAAGTGTCCCAGTAAATAACTACTACATAAGCTAATCTTTTAATTAATGATAGACTTTATAAGCACAAGTATTTACAGTGTTTTTTTTTTGCTAGTCACCACGAAAAGCAGATGCCAGCAGCTCCTATCCTTTCTCTTTGGTTACCCACTATCCTCCTACTCTTTCTGTGTATATTCTCCTGTTCTGCATTTTACCCTTTCCTGAATTCATGTCTAGCCTCACTCATAATTGCCTTCCCTAGTGCACCTGCCCTATATATTACTGTCTTTAGACTCTTACATATTAATTGTTTTTTATGTTTTGCCCTGCTTTTAGCTGCTTGTGATACCTCCCTCTCCCCCTCCAAAGCCCGTTTCTATTGTAGCTTATTTTAACCATATAGCACTGGGTTTGCTTCAAGTAAATCTACTTGTGTAGCTTGAGGCCAGTGTCCTTTTGTAAGCTTACTTCTGCTCATATTTTCTTTTTATTTTATTTCTGGTGACTATACCTTTAGAAACTTTATATCCTTGTCTCTCAAGCTAGTTTTTCACTATCTTTTTCTGTTTGTTTCTATGACTTCATCTTGACCAGGGTGCAAGCCCAGCCCAGTATTAGTCATTTCACCTCCCCCTCACCTCACTTCCTCTTCCTAGTCTGCATAGGTACCTCACAACAGCAGGAGATATTTTGAAACATTCTTTCCCCTTCATGCTGCTGAGCATCTCCTGTCCTGTGTAAGGTAAACTTTTGTTTCTTTGGCATTAACTGTTTTGTGATGTCTTTTCTGTTGCCTTAACTGCTTTAAATCTTACAATATTTGATGAATACTGTGTTGATTTATCTGCTTTATGTCATATACTATTTTGTGATTATATTGCGTTAATATTGCTTGCATATGCAGTTTCTGGTGTACTTTTTCTTGCAACTCAAGTTTTGTGAATATTTAAAGTCTATTTTCCCTGTCGCAAGGAGCTCCAGCACCTTATGATCATGGGTAGCTTAGCATTTGAATTGTACTCATCTTATTTCTTGTTTTTTAATGAAAGAAAACTGTAAATGTGAATATTTACCAACTAAGTTTCTTGTTGCAAGAAGCAAGAGCACCTTAACTTCACATTTAGATGTATCTGTAGTATTTTCACTGTAATTTCTTGGTGTAGCACTAAAGTAAAAGGAAGAACTATTGCCTGAAAGTGTACCAATTGTTGTTGTCCTCAGTATTCTGGATTTCTGTTTTTCCTGCTTTGTGACTTATTGCCTTGTGTATGTCTACACTGTGCTGTTAACTACTGTTGTTCTGCCTTACTTTAAGCATAGGTGTACACACTGCTGTGTTCTTAGCTAGCTATGTGTGTAAGACACTCATACAATTGAAATTAATGCTAGATATACTGTCTCTGCTTACCTGCATTAATTTTTTTCTCTCTACCCATGGTATTTTTGTCTCATACTGTTTTCCTGAATTACTTGCTCATAACTAATCACCCTCCTCTCTGTTTTTATAGCCCTAATGGAATTTTCCCTGTTTTCTCCTGGCCACTGTACAGGTAACACAGGTTTGAGGACCTTAACAGATACCCTGCAACCAAGGGTGCCCGCAGGCAGGTGCAAGGGGGTGCACTTGCACCCTCCTGGAATCTGCTGACTAGTATATCTTAAACAAAGTTTTTTGGGCATTCTTCTTTAAGAACGCACTTCAAGTCCAGGTGCAGATGCTGACGTCATTGCACAGTTTGTGAGCGGGAACAGAAACGGATGGTTTCAGGTTTGTGATGGGTTTACTTTACCTGTGAGGAGGACTTCACTGAAGTTAACAGACGGGATGCTTATCAGAGTGAGTAAGGTAGGTGTGTGTGTGTGTGTGTGTGTCTGTGTGTGTGTGTCTGTGTGTGTGTGTCTGTGTGTGTGTGTCTGTGTGTGTGTGTGTGTGTGTGTGTGTGTGTGTGTGTGTGTGTGTGTGTGTGTGTCTGTGTGTGTGTGTGTGTGTGTGTGTCTGTGTGTGTCTGTGTGTGTGTGTGTGTGTGTGTGTGTGTGTGTGTCTGTGTGTGTGTGTGTGTGTGTGTGTGTGTGTGTGTAAGAATGAAGAAACCATTCCAAACTTGTATATTCCTTAAAGATGATGCTTAGATGATAGAAACATTTTATTGCTTTGACACTGCTAAAACATATTTAAAAAGTCATAATTTCATAAAAGCAGTGCAGATTACTGATTGTTGGTTGAGTCTCATTTGTTCAAATCACATTTGGTCAACTCCATTGTGACATGATTTTACTGTGTGTGTGTGTAATGCCCCAGGTGCTACATTGTGGTGGGTAGAGGATAAGGCTTGAACCCTGTACCTTGGGCCCAAGTGGCAAAAGCCTGAATTCCCTACCCAGCACCATTTGTAAAAATGTTGGAGATTTTTCCTTCATACTTGTTCTGTTCCTCATAAAATCTGTGGTTTCTGTATTTTTGTGTCCTTGCAAAGCCAGTAGTGCATTGATGCAGTGGTAGCATTGTTGCCTGACAGTACATGTTCTCTGGTTTGATTCTTGGCTGGGGTGCCTTACATTCTGTGTGGAGTCTGTATGCCCTCCCTGTTTTTGTTTCCTTCCATCTTACAAAGACGTGTCTGTCTGGAGTGTTTCTCCCTGGGCCTCTGCTAAAAAATAGCTTTTGTTCCAAGTCAGACTTTCCTGGTTAACAAATGTTAAAAATGACACGCATTTGAATATCAGACTTCATATTCTTCAGAAAGTGCATGGTAACACAAAAGCTTTTATTCTAGCAATTTTCTAAGTGTATAAGATGAATATTTGAAATTTGTCCCTATTTTTGGGACTGTATTCCCCCATTATTGGCTTCATCCAGGTTTTGTGCTAAGGTTGAGAGCTATGGTAAGAACTGAATATGTTTGTAGGCTATATTCCCCCATTACTGGCTTTGTCCGGGTGTTTTTTGCTAAAAGGTTGACAGCTATGGTGAGAACTGAATTCAATGAATGTTTGGGGGCTGTATTCACCCATTACTGGCATTGTTCAGGTGTTTTGTGCTAAGAGGTTGACAGCTGTGCTATGGTGAAAACTGAATTCACTAAATGGTAGCCATTTAAGTTTCCGTCTTCCTCTTTTACAAAACAGCTAATTTGGCATAGTGGTATGTTGCTCTGACTGTTTTGCATAGGGTCCCCTGGGTTCAAGACATGGCAATGAAATGTATGGTGGTAACGCAGCACTTTCCAACATTATACAAGCAATGTTTAAAATGTGTCCCTGGTTTTTGGCCTTTTGTCCCCCCCCCCCAATAAATTTTGGCTTTTTCCAGATTTCTTGTGCTGCAAAGTTCAGAGATACAGCTGAGTGTCTAGTAGATTTTACAAGGAGCTGAGAGCTGCAGGGGAACAAAAGTTTAGTGCTGCTTATGCTTAGTCTGCTTGCATTGTTAATAGCAGAACAGGTAGTGTACTTGCTTTTGATGCTGAAGGCTGTGGGTTCTACTCCCACAGTAAGTAGATGCATTGCTGATACTGTACTGTGTTGTAAAGGGGATGGATGCTGCAGTCCTTTTTGGCAAAGATACCTAGTAACTATGAACCTGTTTTCAGTTTGCTATCCATTCCCTATTGCGGTATTACTAGCTTTTCATTTTTTTAATGCATGCAACATAGGCAGTTTATTCTTCAAGGGCAACAGGCACTTTATTGTAGATGAAACAATGACATATAAAGTTGTTTGCTAGCAGCAACCTCTTTATTAGTTACAGATTTCTTTAATGTGGATTTTATTACTTCAGAGATTGTGCATATTTACTGATACTAGTGGACTATAGAAGGTTGAGTAGACTTTTTATGATGGAAATGTTCTGAATAAGGCAGTTTTGTCATTTTGGCATTTTGTTTCATTGTTTACTGGAAAAATGTTCAAAACAATAAATTTAAAATGCCCTCTAACAACTGTTGTACAAGGAATATATGTAATACAGTCAGGAAGGTGTATCAAAGAGCATGTGTACGTGTCATGTTCAAGGGGCCTATGATTTTGAAAACAGCCCAGAGTTAATCTTTATTTGCCACTGGCAAAATGTATTTTCTTTGTATGTGAGTTTCAATGCTGTTTCAATGCATGTGAGTTTCAAGGGCAGAGAAGTTTTAATGCTAAGTCTATTTTCATTGTGAGACTGCATTGCTTTGTTTAACAGATATCTATTAGGGTTTGTGCTGTAAAATGCAAAATAAAACTTTCAAATTAAATCTAAATCTTTGCAGAAGTAAATCAGTATGCACATTGCAGTGTTTATGGTAAATGGGGCAAAATAACCAAGGAATGGGACATTGGAATGGCTGCAGGGGGGAGGCTCCATTCGGCCATGATTTTGTGAGGGGGGGGGTAGCAAACTCAGGCAGCCCCGGTTAAACTATACCTCTCAGTTGTCCATATTTTTGCAGAATGAATACATATTTGCTTCTTATTTTTGGTTTGTTCCTCATAAAATTTGTGGTTTTCTAGCAAATCATTTAGGAATGAAGTCACTAAATGACAGACATTGAGTTTCAGACGTCATAACCTTCAGAAAAATGCATGCTAATGCAAAACCTGTTATTCTATTAACTGTCTTAAGTTTATACAAGAGCAATTTTCAGTAGTGTTTGTATGTTCCCCAACTATATTTGGCCTTGTCCAGATTTTCTGCATTACGAGTTTGAGAGGTATGTGCAAATCGCTTTGTAGAATTCGGAATATCCAAACCTCTCCATTGTCCCCAATTTTGGCTCAAAATGTTGCTCTCCCCTAATAATCCCTCCTCAAAATGACAATTTTGGAAGAAAACATGGAGGGTTTACAATTATATACAACTATAATGATCAGAGTTATTACTTTTATTTCAGAAAAGCATGTAGATACTCTTATTTTGTTAGCTGCTCAAGTTAACAGTGTTAATATTAAAAAGGTGTCCCTTTTTTGACAGGTTCCCAGCTGTGTTGTGTGGCGACTTTATATTTTTGCATCACATTTTTGGTCTGTTTTTCATAAAATTGTGTTTTTCTGGCAAATTAGTGGCAAGTCATTAAAGATTGAAGTTAGAAAATAATGGCAGACATTTGAGTTTCAGATTTCATACCCTTCAGAAAATTCGTACTAATGCAAGACCTATTACTGTTCTATTACCTAAGTTAATAAGAGCAATATTTAAAAATTGTCCTTATTTTTGGGCCTGTGTCCCACTTCTAGTTCTATGTATGGCTTTGTCCAGATTTCTTGCTCTGAAGTTGAAAGGTATGAGTGCCAGAGACATTTCACATTGTGACATATTTGTTGCACCCCACTCCCCATTGTAGTGGCTCTGGATGTGTCCAAGGAAGGTAAGGAGCAGTTATGCAGTGTAAGTGTGCAGAATATTCCCCCATCCATGGTAGACCACACCACAAGTACGACCGTGGCTTTTCAGCTGTCCTTGATTTTGCAGAATATTCTGGTTTTCTGTCATATATTTTTATACTGTTGATTTATGCTTCTTATTATTCAGGAAATACATGCTGTCACAGTGCCCTGTTGCTCTGTTTAAGTAGCGATGATTTAATAACCATCAGGTAAGCTTGTCTGAGATTGTAAGATGCAAGTAAGCTTTAATAAGCATACTGTTAAAGAATTACTAGCATGGAAAGCCTTTTCGTTGTTGCCATGCCGAGAATATTTACATAACTAGATAATGTATAAGCCTTGGGTACTGAAATGCATATGACAGTATTTGTAATAAAAGGACAGGATTACAATATTTTCAGAAGCTCATTACATTTGTTGGAGACTTGCAGTCATCTTTCGTTGGATACTTGAAGTCATCTTTGCAGGCTTACCCGTAAACTAAACAGAATGCCAGTCTATCATGTGTGGTCCATAACTTGTGCAGGAATCCTTTAAGCAATTTATCTTGAGCTTGTTTCTTGCTTGCTGTTCATTTTTTACTTTGATCACGTCTTCCCCATGAACCAAGTAGATAGTTGTCAGGCAGCAGGTCTTTTTTAGATAAAAAAACAAATATTGTCTGTATAAGAAGGAGGTAGCATACCCCTCAGCTGTCCAGGTTTTTGCAGAATGTCCAGATTTTTTGCCCCATATTCTTCCTAAAAAGGATTGAAGTTGCTAAATAATGACAGACATTTGAGTTTTAGATGTCATATCCTATAGAAAAATGCATACCATCATCTTCTTTTGGTCGCCACAGCGGATCATCTGTTTCCATTTCTTCCTGTCCTCTGCATCTTGCTCTGTCACACCAACCACCTGCATGTCCTCTCTCACCACATCCATAAACCTTATCTTAGGCCTTCCTCTTTTCCTGTTACCTGGTAGCTTCATCCTAAGCATCTTTTTCCCAATATACTCAGCATCCCTCCTCAGCACATGTCCAAACCAACGTAATCTTGCCTCTCTGGCTTTGTCTCCAAACCTTCCAACCTGGTCTGACCATCTAATATACTTATTCCTAATCCTGTCCACCCTTGTCACACCCAGTGCAAATCTTAACATCTTTAACTCTGCCACATCCAGCTCAAACTCCTGCCTTTTTGTCATTGCCACTGTCTCCAACCCATATAACATAGCTGGTCTCACTACCCTCTTGTAGACCTTCCCTTTCACTCTTACTGGTACTAGTCTGTCACAAATCACTCCTGACACTCTTCTCCACCCACTCCATCCTGCCTGTACTCTCTTCTTCACCTCTCTTCCACACTCACCGTTACTCTGAACTATTGATCTGAAGTATTTAAACTCATCCACCTTCGTCACCTCTACTCCTTGCATTCCCACCATTCCTCTATCCTCCCCCTCATTCACACGCCTATATTCTGTCTTAGTCCTGCTGACCTTCATTCCTCTTCTCTCTAGAGCATATCTCCATCTCTCCAGGGTCTCCTCCACCTGTTCCCTACTCTCACTACAGATCACAATGTCATCTGCAAACATCATAGTCCACGGGGACTCCTGTCTGATCTCGTCTGTCAACCTGTCCATCACCATTGCAAATAAGAAAGGGCTCAGAGCTGATCCTTGATGTAACCCCACCTCCTCCTTAAACGCATCTGTCACTCCCACCGCAGACCTCACCACTGTCACACTACCCTCGTACATATCCTGTACCACTCTTACATACTTCTGACACTCCTGACTTCATACAATACCACAACTCCTATCTAGGCACCCTGTCATATGCTTTCTCTAAGTCTACAAAAACACAATGCAACTCCTTCTGACCTTCTCTGTACTTCTCCATCAACACTCTCAGAGCAAACATCGCATCTGTAGTGCTTTTTCCTGGCATGAAACCATACTGCTGATCACTAATCATCATGTCCCTTCTTAACCTAGCTTCCACTACTCTTTCCCATAACTTCATGCTGTGACTGATCAATTTAATCCCTCTGTAGTTACTACAGATCTGCAGATCACCCTTATTCTTAAAAATCGGTACCAAAACACTTTCCCCATTCCTCAGGCATCCTCTCACTTTCCAAGATTCCGTTAAACAACCTAATTAAAAACTCCACTGCCATTTCACCTAAACACCTCCATGCTTCCACAGGTATGTCATCTGGACCAACAGCCTTTCCATTCTTCATCCTCTACATAGCTATCCTTACTTCCTCCTTGCTAATCCATTGTACTTCATGATTCACTATCCCCACATCATCCAACCTTCTCTCCCTCTAATTCTCTTCATTCATCAACCCCTCAAAGCACTCTTTCAATCTCCTCAACACACACTCCTCACTTGTGAGTGTTTCCCTCATTATCCTTTATCACCTTTACCTGCTGCACATCCTTCCTAGCTCGGTCCCTCTGTCTAGCCAATCGGTAAAGGTCCTTTTCTCCCTCCTTAGTGTCCAACCTTTCATACAACTCTTCATACGCCTTATCCTTTAGCCTTCTCCACCTCTCTCTTTACCATGCACCTCATCTCCTTATACTCCTGTGTACTTTCTTCAACTGTCTGACAATCCCACTTCTTCTTTGCAAACCTCTTTCTCTGTATACTCTCCTGTACTTCCTCATTCCACCACCATGTCTCCTTATTGTCCTTCCTCTGTCCACATGTCATACCAAGCACCTTTCTAGCCATCTCCCTTACTAGCTCTGCTGTAGTTACCCAGCTATTTGGTAACACTTCACTGCCACCCAGTGCCTGTCTTAACACATCCCTGAACTCCACCTCACAATTACCCTTTTTCAATTTCCACCATTTGATCCTTGGTGCTGACCTCACACTCCTCCTCCTCTTCTTGATCACCAACGTCATCCTACAAACCAGCATCCTTTGCTGCCTAACTACACTTTCCCTGGTCACCACTTTACAGTCTCCAATCTCCTTCAAACTGGCCCTCCTACATAAGATATAATCCACCTGTGTGCAGCTTCCTCCACTCTTGTATGTCACCCTATGCTCCTCCCTCTTGTTAAAATACGTATTCACCACAGCTATGTCCATCCTTTGCTCAAAATCCACTACCATCTGACCTTCATTCCTTTGTTTAACACCATACCTACCCATCACTTCGTCATCCACTCCCCTGTTCCCTTCACCAACATGCACATTGAAATCTGCTCCAATCACCACTCTCTCACCCTTGGGTACAGTCATCACCACTTCATCCAACTCACTCCAAAATGTTTCTTTCTCATCCATCGCACACCCAACTTGTGGAGCATATGCACTAACAACATTCATCATTACACCATGAATTTCCAGCTTCATAAACATCACTCTATCCGACACTCTTTTCAACTCCAAAACACTCTTAGCATACTGTTCCTTCAGGATAACTCCTATGCCATTTCTCCTCCCATCCACACCATGATAAAACAATTTGAACCCACCTCCGATACACCTAGCCTTACTCCCCTTCCATCTGGTCTCTTGCACACACAATATACCAACCTTCCTTCTGTCCATCATATAAAATGCATACTAACATAAATCCTGTTATTCTAGCAATGTTCTAAATTCATGAGAGCAATATTTATAATCTGTCCCTATTTATGCTGGGCTTTGTCCAGATTTCTTGCAGAGGTTGAGGTGTGTGAGAGAAAGTGAAATGCCCTATTTAGAGTTAGCAGGTGGAATTTATTTAAAAGTGTATTTTCAAGGAATTGTGAGCTTCAAGGGAAGAGACGTTTACTGCTGCTCATGCTAAGTCTGCTTAAAATGTGCAACTGTTTTGTTTAGCAAATGGTATCATTATTGTTGTATAGAATTTTAAAGCAGTTTTAGTAGTACAGCAGGTACCATACTTGCATCTTGATGCAGAGGGCTATAGGTTCTACTCCCACAGCATGTAGATTTGTATTTTAAGGGGGTGGATTGCTGCAGTCCTGGCTATGTCCTCCTTTGGATGAGATGCCTAATAACTATGAACTTGTTTTTCAGCTTACCACCCATTCTGTATTGTAAATATACCAGCTTACCATTGTTAATGTAACATAGGCAATGTATTCTTCAAGGGCACTGAATTTGTTGATGAAATGCTGAAATATAAAGTTGTTTTCTAGCAATAACCTCTTCATTAGTTTCAGATCTCTATAATGTGAAATTATTCAGATGACTTTTACTTCTGCAGAGATTGTGCATACTGACTGACATTGATGGATTGTAATGACAAAAGTTTAAGTGGCCTTTTATGGTTGAAATGTTTTGAATTGGGCAGTTTGTCATTATTGACTCGTACGTTTTGTTTCATTGCTTGCTGGAAAAACATTCAAAACTATAAATTTAAAACAGTCTAACAAGCAGTGCTGTATTACAGAAGGGATATAATTAAATTATTTTATATTATAATTAATACAATCTGTATATATATAATCGTGCATAATCATATGTATAAATATGTACACTTTTTATGCATGGCTACTCTTGCTTATCACAGTAACAGGAAAGATACTGTAATGGCTGTGTCAAGAAAAAAGGTCTAAAGCTTTTAGTTAAGCATATAATGAAGTTGTTCACATCAGTGATAATGCAGATCCAGTTTCATATAAGTAAGGGTCAACCACACAAAATCAGAAAACACCTAGAATTTCCCTTGCCCACTCAGTAAAACTAACCTTGAAAAAATAATTAATGTGCATATATTAGGGCTATTGGAATTATCTATAAAAAGATGAAGTGATGATTTGCAACTATGTCAATGTTGGGATTATGAAGAAATGCTTGATTAAACATTAATTAAAAGATATACATAATTTAGTGAATGCACACAGTTTAAGTTAAATACAGCTATAATGTGTCGTGCATTCAGAGCACAGAATGCCAGCTTTTATTTAAACAGCAACTTGTATTACTGAGAGCTAATCTTGGAAGCCAAAGAACACTAGTGTTATAAACTAAGCTGTTTAAATCTGTATAATCTGAACAGGCTCATGGGACTTAGTTTAGTGTCCTATATGAAAAATACTGAGCTAATGAACACTATTCCCCAGTAGTTGTTTCTAAGTCACTTACAAATAAATAAATAAAACAAGGGGAAGTATTTTGAGGTAAAACAAATATCTTGTCTTTATGGTAGGTAAAAAGTAAAACTCTGTTAGTACCCAAGTAAATAAAATGATTATTAGCAATGAATGAGAAATTATTCCAGTATAGAGAACTGAACAGACAAGCCTTCTTGATCCGAATTTAAAAGGGCTGCCAGCTGAAAGTTCCCTTGAGTTAGTTGCAATGTACATGGGGTATGTAAAACAACTTATCACGGATTCCTAATTAAATCCAGATATCTGTAATCATTGTAGAAGTAAAGCATAAAACAGTGTGCACACTAAGAATTTTGACAGTGTTTATGGTAACTGGGGAGAAATAGCCAAGTAATGGGACCCTGTAATGGCTGCGTGGGGGAGGGGGCTGCATGAGTGGAAGGGGTGGGGCTATGTGGGTGGAGGGGGTGTGGCTGTGGGTGGAGGGGATGGGGCTTTGTTTGTGGGGCTCTGGGTTTGCACCCCCCTGCAAAAATCCTGCGGCCTCCCTTGACTCTATCTGTCCGGAAGCCACCATTTTAAGCTTAAAATAATACCACTGAACCCTAGTGGATTTTTCCCTGCAGTTTTCTTCTGGCCACAGTACAGGCAACACAGGTTTGAGGACCTTAACAGATACCCTGCAACTCTAACTATCTGTCCGGAAGCCACCATTTTAAGCTTAAAATAATACCACTGAAGCATGTGTTCCAGTAAATAACTACTACATAAGCTAATCTTTTAATTAATGCTAGACTTTATAAGCACAAGTATTTACAGTGGGTTTTTTTTTGCTAGTCACCACGAAAAACAGATGCCAGCAGCTCATATCCTTTCTCTTTGGTTACCCACTATCCTCATACTCTTTCTGTGTATATTCTCTTGAACTGAACTTTACCCTTCCCTGAATTAATTTCTAGCCTCACTCTAATTGCCTTTCCTAGTGTACCTGCCCTATTTTACTGTCTTCAGACTCTTACATACTAATTTTTTTATGTTTTGCCCTGCTTTTAGCTGCTAGTAATATCTCTCTCTCCCCCTCCAAAGCCCATGTCTATTGTAGCTTATTTTAACCATACAGCACTGTGTTTGCTTCAAGTAAATCTACTTGTGTAGCTTGCGGCCAGTGTCCTTTTGTAAGCTTACTTCTGCTCATATTTTATTTCTTTTTATTTTATTTCTTGTGACTATACCTTTAGAAACTTTATATCCTTGTCTCTCAAGCTAGTTTTTCCCTATCTTTTTCTGATTGTTTCTATGACTTCATCTTGACCAGGGTGCTAGCCCAACCCAGTAATAGTCAGTACCCCTCCCCCTCACCTCCCTTCCTCTTCCTAGTCTTCATAGGTGTCTCACAACAGCAGGAGACATTTTGAAACCTTATTTCCTCTTCATGCTGCTGAGCATCTGCTGCTCTGTGTAAGATAAACTTTTGATTCTTTGGCATTAACTGTTTTGTGATGTCTTTTCTGTTGCTTTAACTGCTTTAAATCTTAAAATATTTGGTGATTACTCTGTTGCTTTGTCTGCTTTAGGCCATATAGTATTTTGTGATTATATTGAGTTAATATTGCTTGCATATGCAGTTTCTGGTGTACTTTTTCTCGCAACTCTAGTTTTGTGAATATTTAAAGTCTATTTTCCCTGTCACAAGGAGCTCCAGCACCTTATAATCATGGGTAGCTTAGCGTTTGAATTCTACTCATCTTATTTCTTGTTTTTTAATGAAAGAAAACTGTAAATGCGAATATTTACCAAATAAGTTTCTTGTTGCAAGAAGCAAGAGCACCTTTACTTCACATTTAGATTTACCTGAAGTATTTTCACTGTAATTTCTTGGTGTAGCACTACAGTAAAAGGAAGAACTATTGCCTGAAAGTGTACCAATTGTTGTTGTCCCCAGTAGCCTTGATTTCTGTTTTTTCCTGCTTTGTGAATTATTGCCTTGTGTATGTCTACACTGTGCTGTTTTTAACTACTGTTGTTCTGCATTACTTTATGCATAGGTGTACACACTGCTGTGTTCTTAGCTAGCTATGTGTGTAAGGCTCTCATACAATGGAAATGAATGCTAGGTATACTGTCTTTGCCTACCTGTATTAATTTTTTTCTTTCTACCCATGGTATTTTTGTCTCTCGCTCTTTTCCTGAATTACTTGCTCATAACTAATCTCCCTCCTCTCTGTTTTTATAGCCCTAGTGGATTTTTCCCCTGTGGTTTTCTCCTGGCCACTGTACAGGCAACACAGGTTTGAGGACGTTAACAGATACCCTGCAACTCTATCTGTCCGGAAACCACCGTTTTAAGCATAAAATAATACCACTGAAGCATGTGTCACAGTAAATAACTACTACATAAGCTAATCTTTTAGTTAATGCTAGACTTTATAAGCACAAGTATTTACATTGTTTCTTTCTTTGCTAGTCACCAAGAAAAGCAGATTCTTTGGTTACCCACTATCCTCATACTGTTTCTGTGTATATTCTCCTGTTCTTCACTTTACCCTTCCATGAATTCATTTCTAGCCTCACTCATAATTGCCTTTCCTAGTGCACCTGCCCTATTTTACTGTCTTCAGACTCTTACATGTTAATTTTTTTTTGTTTTGCCCTGCTTTTAGCTGCTAGTAATACCTCTCTCTTCCCCTCCAAAGCCCCTCTCTATTGTAGCTTATTTTAACCATTCAGCACTGGGTTTGCTTCAAGTAAATCTACTTGTGTAGCTTGAGGCCAGTGTCCTTTTGAAAGCTTACTTCTGCTCATATTTTATTTCTTTTTATTTTATTTCTTGTGACTATACCTTTAGAAACTTTATATCCTTGCCTCTCAAGCTAGTTTTTCCCTATCTTTTTCTGATTGTTTCTATGACTTCATCTTGACCAGGGTGATAGCCCCGCTCCATTCGTCCTCTCTATGCTCGGGCTCACTTTGCTCCCCTACCCTACCCCCATTCTCACCCAGCCCATTACAGTTTCCTTTATACCTAACAATCCCTCCCCTTCCTGTCCCACTAGCCACTACAATTCCACTTCCTTCCTATTGCTACAACCACTTTACCAATCTGTTAATCTGACCATATTTTATTTCAACGTGTATTATTTTCTAATATCTTCTACACTACTCCTTATTCTCTCTTTCTCCACCTCTTACCACCCCAATCTCTCTGACCCACTCCTATGTTCACCATCTTCTGACTCATACAACATATATCCAACTACTTCATCTTTTACTATCTCCCCTAATCTCTTTACTACCTCTACCTCAAGTCTATATAAACTATCCATAATGCAGGTTTTTAAACCTTCCCACAAAGCTAAGTCAAAACTATACAAACTCCATCTAGCATATACTACACACACTCTCCTCACTAAAAACCTACTTTGTTCTGGAGATATCCATCCCAACCCTGGCCTCTCTTCTCTCCCCAAAACTACCTCTAAACTGCCCCCATCTTACTCCTCTAACAGTCACCAATCTCATTCACAACAATCATCTCCATCCAAATACTTAACTATTTACTCATTGAATATTCAGAGTCTAGCAAATAAAGTCACTGAGCTGCACTCATTGATAGCTCTCAGTACCACTCACATCTTCTCCCTATCTGAAACCTGGCTCAAGCCACAAATCTCAAATAGTGAAATACTCCCACCAGGTTGTAATATCTTCCGATCTGATGGACCTGTAAAAAAGATGATGGCGTGGCCATCCTCTACTCAAACATTTTTAACCTCTCACCATACCCTTCCCCAATTCCTGACTTCCTCCCAGCTGAAATCATCATCCTCAGCTGCCATCTGAATCCCCCATAAAAACTTGCAATTGCCTCTATCTACCTTCCTCCTGGTAACAATCTGCCCATTCTTGAAAACATCCTAGCCTGGTTCTCCCACAACATACCATATGAGACACTTATCCTTGGTGATGTCAACATTGATTGGTCCAAACTCACAACTGACTCCCCCCAACTCAGTATCCACCAACACGGCTTCCACCAACTTATAACATCTCCCACTCGCTTCCATAAAAATTCCACTTCCAGCTCCATCATAGAGAGGATCCTTACCAGTTCCCCCCACCAATACCACAATCCCACCACCTTAAACATCTTAGCTCCCTCTAGGAAGATCAGAGTAAAATCAATCCATGCTCCCTGGCTCTCCAAAGAGACTATGTCCTTTATGAAACAAAAATATCATGCTTGGAAAACCTGGACTAAAACTCAACAACTACCTTTTCTTCAAAAATACAGGCAACTGAGGAATCTTGCAAAAAAACATACAACTAGTGACAAAAAGTTATACTATAGCTCTGCTCAGCTTAACAACAAATCCAATCCTCGAAAGTTTTGGTCAACTCTCAACAACATCCTCTATCCTGGAAATCCCTCCCCATACCCTAACCCTTCCTCTCAGGAAACAGCTACCTTCCTGAATAAACACTTTCTCTTCCATCCAAAATCTGGTAACCTCTAAGCCAAACTCTACTTTGACACCCACCTCTCCAAGTCCCACTAACACAACTTTGTCTTCTTTTGAGCCAGTTCCCTTTATTTACATCAAATCTCTACTACTCAAGCTAAAACCCTGCTCTCCTTCCACTGACAATCTTTCTCCTACATTCCTCAGACTTGCTGCTGACTCAATTGCCTATCCTGTATCTATACTTATTAATCAATCTATTCTGGAATCAACTTTCCCCACCCTTTGGAAATCTTTCTTCAATATCCCTCTTCATAAAGGTGGAAACTCCACTGACCCCTCAAACTACCGACCCATTGCCATTCTGTCCCCCCTCTCCAAGATATTGGAAAAATGTATTCACTCACAGCTTCTCAATCACCTCCTCACACACCACTTACTTACCCCTACCCAACATGGATTTTGTCCTCACCACAGCACCACCACTGCCCTCCTCTCCTTGACTCATATCATTGCAGAGGCTCTAGACAATACTGTCTCTCATCCTCTACTACTATCCAAACTCACAAATCTCCACCTATCCCCCTTTGCACTTGCCTGGTTTAATAGTTACCTATCTGGCAGGGAACAATCTGTCAAATGGCTCTTATCCTCCTCACCTTTCCTTCCCCATCTCCACTGGTGTTCCCCAAGGCTCCATCTTTGGACCCCTATTGTTTAACATCTTCACCAATGATCTTTACACGTCATGCAAAGAATCCTCCCTTATTCAGTATGCCGATGACTCCACACTTATATCCATCTCAAATAACATTCCTGAACTACACTCCCTGACCCAACAGGCCCTACTATCCACTGAACAATGTCTCTCTCACAACCTATTGAACCTAAATCCCAAAAAGACCAAACTCCTACTTTTCCTTCCCCGTTCTCTTTCTCTTCACAAAACCTCCTTTTTTATTACATCTTTTAACAATCCAAACATCCAACCTGACACCCACACAACTCCTAGGGGTCATTATCGATGACGAACTCAAGTTCAACCTACACATACAATGTGTAAAAATAAACAAGCCAGAAACTAGGCCTGCTATATCGGAACAAAAAATTCCTAACCCCTGAATCTAGACTTACCCTGGGCCAGGCACTACTCCTCCCCTCCCTCTTATACACCACCCCAGTTCTTACCAATACCCAGGCCTCCACTCTAAACAAACTGCAACAGACCTACCATAAAATAGCCAGATTCATTACTAACTCCCCATACAACTCACACCACTGCATTTCTTTAAACTCTCGTCAATGGCTTGAACTTCCCCAGTTTCTGCTATCTTATCAGTTTCATATGCTACACTGTATTCTTTATAAACCCTCCTTCTGTCCATCTCTACCTTCCTTAGTCTCCATCCACATCCCACCCTGGATCCTCCGTACTTCTAACCAACAATTATTTGATATCTACCACCCAAAAAGGTCAGTAGGCAAACTACTCTACAAACACTCCCTTGCCCATGCTTGGAACAAACTTCCCCTTGACTTACGTTCAATCTCCCACACCTCACACTTTAAAAATGAACTTAAAGCTTATTTTCTCAATTCCAGAACCTGCCCTTGCCATGACCCTACCTAGTCTTCCTTCTCTTTATGTACCCTCAAAAGGACCATACTTAGTACCTCATTACACCTCTTTCTCCAATGTGTCTACTATGCATTTGCACAATTTTATACAAAAAATATGTTTATTGTTAACATATTGAACTATATCAATGTAAAATTGTTACTTAGCTTCTTTTTAATGCAACTAACTTTATGCATGTAACCCAACATATTTGAATTGTGAATTGTTTTGCTATAACTGCTATTATATCAATATTGTTTAAAATTGTACTTGTTTTAAAATGTATTACTGGAGCTTTTCTCCTTGGGCCTCCACTGAAAATGGGCCACAAGCCCAGTTGGACAAACCCAGTTAACAAATGTCAATAAATAAATAAATATAAATAAATAAATATAACAAAGTGCTCCTCTTTCTGACCCTCTGCTATGATTTTTAAAGGCCAGAGCTATAGTCTTTAATGCTTGGAGGTTGAGGGGTATGGGCTGGAATCATGGAATCTGTGGAATAATTCTAATTATACAATGACTGGCCATTAACATTTGAAAACAAGCACACTGACTAGTTACCCCAACCAGTGTGCCCATTATAAATTGAAAATATACCAATGGTAAACGTCCAGCCATTAAAGTATCATTGAGTGACCAGACTTTTTTGTCTATTGTTCCATGGTAGATATGCAGTAGTCTGAAGGAAAGAAAGTCTGAAACTGAAATGTGTGTCATTATTTAGTGATTTTTTTTCCTATTAAAATTTGTGGTTTTCTGGCAAATCACTGAGGAATGAAGTCACTAACAATGACATGCATTTCAATTTCAGACTTTCTTTCCTTCAGACAATGCAGAAGAGCAACATTACCCATCTCCTCCTTTATTTACTCCATTCATCCATCCATCCATGCATTTTCAACCCCTTTTCCCACTTTGCACATGGGTGGCTAGCCCTGCCGTGGTAGTTCATATTTCTTAAAATAACAAAAAAAGCTGTAACCTCCGGAAAGTTTAGAGGTACTTATAAGAGCAGAGAAAATAACAATCAGGTACATTTTGCAAAACTAGAGAAACATACCTGATTTTCCTTGTATTTTTCCCATCTCTCATACCTCTAAACTGTCTGTAGGTTACGCTTTCTTTTCTTTCCCCCTCCCAAACAAAATCCAATGGAGATATTCCCATCTCTGTTGCTTGCTTTCCAAAGCACTGATGTACTTCATAAACAAGGGAACAGAAGTCTCATACACAGGCACAGTACATCAACAAAGCAGCAGAATCAGGAAACAACATAGAAAAACACTACAGTGCCATTATACCAAGATATTATTTAAGAAAAGTTAGCAGTAACTGACTCCATGGTGTGGTATATTGTAGATTTACCCATGGTTGGCTTTATCATTTGGGCTTCACCATACCAACCATGGGTAAATCTTCAATATATGATAATAAAAAGATAACCACTGGTTGGTGTAAAGGGTGTAGCAAATAATGAAAATATCAATATAAAATGTAACAAATAAACAGTTGCTCGTTAGCTAACACACCAGGCAGTAACAAGGAATTCTTTCCACAGTACAATCCAAAAGGACAAAACAGTTCCAAGTAGCTTTATAAATCCACTCTCACTTCTAAGCACGAAAAAATGATTTATTGCAATACACAATTGGCAAACGCTTTCGCTGAATAGCTTTTTCAAACCAAAAACAGTTAATTCCAAAAAGAATGCTTATATACTAAAGAATAAAACAATTATTCAATTAACAGCAATCCTTAAAGGTAAATGCTCAAAATATTGAAATAAATAAAATACAAAGACATGTAAACATATAAGTATATATATATATATATATATATATATATATATATATATATATATATATATATATATATATATATATATATATATATATATATATACATATACATGTTGTTCTAAAAAACATGATATATTTCATATATTAAAATATTTTTTTATAAAAAAATTAATTCGAAACTTTATTAAAACACTATAAAGTTCTTATTATTAAAGGAGGTTCTTATACTAACTTATCTCATTTTGAACCTCCTATTTTTTAAAATGGGTTTTAATGGTACCCTATCATTGAGCCCGGGACTAATATGGGCTTGAGTTCTTATTATCCATTGTCTCAGCTTGTTCAGTATAATTACTGACATCACCCCCTCTAATGTTAGGTAAATTCACTTGCAATATAGAGAATAAAAATCTATGCGTACTGCCATACTGGCTAATATGTTTAGATAATGCATTCACCTCCGATTTAATACGAATTTGATAGAGGTGTTCTCTGATTCTTTGCAATGTAAATCACATGCTTGGTTTCACAACTGGCACTTTAAAAGAAAAAACCTGTCCAGTAACTGGTTGGACAAAAGTACTGATATTGCTAATATGGCAACAGAAATTACAGCGATTGCATGGTTGTGTGCCTTCAAAGCTAGAATCATCTCTTTGGTGTATCGAGTCTCTAAAACATAATAACCTGTGCAGATTTTTCTTATTTTTATAAACAAAACGTGGTTGTTCTCCTGCATATTTTCTAACTTCAGGATCCAAAGTGAGCAGGTTCCAATGTTTGACAATATTTTTTATACCGTGCACATCCTGTGTATAAAAAAGAGGGAATCTCTGTTGGTTCTGTTCACTGACATTGTCAGAAGTTACAATTTGGTTAGTGTCATAAACCCGTGACCCCATCTCAGAAAAAATTGGGCCTGCTTTCCCTTCCCTAATACTTCTAACCTGAGTAAACGCCCTGTCAATCTCACCCAATATATAATTTCTGTTACGGAACTTGATGTCAAGATCATGTAACTCCCTTTCAAAATCATCATGACAGGGGTTCAACCTTGATGCCCTAATGCCTTGCCCTTTAAGAATGTTAAAAAAGATATGGTTAGGGTGCATACTCTCTCTATATAGAAGTGTATTCTTATAACATAATTTTCTGTGTACCCCAGTATTAAAATCTCCATCAACTAGGCACCATATATTGACATCCAAAAACGATATTTTTTGATCAGAATAATTCATGGCGAATTTCAGGAACGGAGTCAACATATTCACTTGTTTATCAAAAAACATTAATTCATCCAAGCTACCATTCCATAAAAAGAATAAATCATCCACGAAACGTCTATAAAACAAGACCTGTTTTTGGAATAAATCTAAACTACATAGTTTCTTCTCTTCCCACAATGCCATAACCAGGTTGGCGTAGCTATTGGCACACAAAGTGGCCATAGCCACGCCATCCTTCTGCAAGAAGAGATCACTGTTAAACAGGAAAACATTGCTTTCCAGCACTATTTCCAACAATGTGCATAGAAAATCTATCCTACTGGGCAACAAATCAAAATGCATGGTCAAATACTCATATATACTCTCCAGCCCCTTGTTAGGAATATTGGTAAATAAGGAATTTACATCCATTGTAACCAATATCAAATTCAGATCCCCAAGATGATTCTTAGTTATTCCATAGAAGTCTAACAAAAAATGCTTAGAATCCTTTAATATTATTTTGTTACTATTCACATAAGGTCTTAGAATCTTTTCTAAATAAATAGAAATGTGTTCAGTTATCCAGTTCTGACCAGATACAATCTGTCTCATCGGGGGGGTTAATAGGGTTCTTATGAATTTTAGGCAGGCCCTGGATAGATGGAATTGTGGATCAACCAAAAAATAATTAAATAATTGGTAATCTAAGACACCTAGTTTATACATATCCTCAAGACTATTATAAACTCTAGATATAATATGTTGTACATCTAAGGTTGTAATGGGAGTGTAATACTTGGCATCTCGTAACATTTCATTCATGCTAGTACTGTACGACTCCCTGTCTAACAGTACTATGGGGCCACCTTTATCAGCGGGCCTGATAGAAATGTTTCTATCATTCATTAGATCATGCAAAGCCTTAAGTCTGTTTATGATTCAAATTATTTCTCGTAAAATGAGAATTCTCATTTTCCAATGAATAGATTTCCTTTTCAACAATTTTGTTAAAAACCTCTAATGAGGGATGTAAATTTGGTGTCATTAAGCTAGGTTTACGAAACTCTTTACTAAAATTGTCAGGAACTTTATCAGCAAACATCATTTTCAGTTGTAAATTCCTTATAAATAGCCTTAAATCTAAAATAGTGTCAGTTATACAACTTTGTTTCGAAGGGATGAAAGATAGGCCTCTATTCAAGACCTCTAACTCATAATGATTCAGTGGTCTGTGGGAGAGATTACAAACTGTTAGTCTCTCCCACATCTTTTTCAAAGTTGGTTCCCTTATATCGTTGCTCTGAGCCTTTCTTTTTGGTCTGCCTCTGCTCATCGAGCGATTTCTGCCCCTGCGGTTGTTCTCCGCTATTGGGAAAGGGCTAGGGACTTCCCCTTCCCTACTAAAGATATTTTGTGTGCTACGTACTTTATTTCGTACCACTTGAACCTGTTCAACGTTATCTACAGGCTCAGCATTATGAGCTACAATAATCTCATTCGTACTATTTAAGGGTTCATTCAAAGGTACATGTAAAACCTCCTCAACATTTCCTACAGGTATATTGCTAGAACTAGGATTAGCAATATGCATATCACACTCAGTATTAATAACCAGTGGTGATTTTACATTAGTCATAACATTGTTCCTACTATACCCACATTGTTCGTTATTGGAGGAGTAAAACTTACACTAATTTTGACAGTTAGCATAATAACTATTGTCTTTGGGTCAGAGTGGGCAGGATAATTGTATGTAGCTCTGAACATTACTGGGCATTAATTATTAACTTCATGGTATAGTTGAAGAGTTTTAGTTATTCTTGGCTTCAGTGGCTCATGCAAATTAATATTCTGCTTTGAGTATCTTAATGGCATGCTCATCACAAACTAATCTTTTTTGTCAAAAATATACATGTAAGTGTGATAGAATTTACTATGGATAATTTCATTTGTTAAAAGTCACAATGTAATATAAAAACAATTATAACTCTGGGACAACGGAGTTAAAAGCATGATTTGGCTATCCGGGAAAGGAGCCCTGTCATCATAAGATATGCTTTGGAATGCTGATACTTCATCAGTTTATTGAGAAGATGTATGTATGTTTTAATAATGCTTTGCACTCCTTCCATTTCCTGCTGTGATGGTCTACTTAGAGTGTTAGTTTGCGCATGTAATAGGAGTTCCCTTTAACTCAATCTTCGTGCGTCATGAGTCTCTGCAATCAGCTACTGCAGTCAAAAGTAAAAAGCACATACTCCAGAAGCTGTGCCACCTTAATAACATAGCTCCATCATATTTGTCATAGTGTATGTGTTTCTTTTTCACTATTTAAACTTGTAAAAAGTTACCTTTGTAAGCAGCATTGGTGTGTATAACACCCAGATAAAACCTGGACGGCAGCTGTAAGCAGAGGGTGCATTCTACCCCCAACCCTCCCAACTCCCATTCCTTTCCTCAACTCGGTAAAGCTTCTGCCTTGTAACACTACATCAGAATAAGAGGTACTAATTACTTTAGTGGGTTACTGTTAAAAATAAACTTAACATAAAAAACAGGACTGCGACTGCTACTTAACGGCATTGTTTACTTGTAAACTGGATGTCCAAACTTTTCAGAAACTAGGGCCACTAACCCCAAAGTCAATTTCTTAACAAACTGCATTAGCAATAAGATCTTACCTAGCTGTAGATTGTTTTATTTGGTTCACCTCACCGGGTTCATTGGGGTGCAACCCGCTCCGTTCACCCTTGCTTACTCTCGGACCCACTCCGCTCCCCTACCCTGCCCCAAATTTCACCCACCCCTACTACCTGTAGTTTTATCTATCCCCAACTTTTCCCACCACTCACTCTACCCAATAATCATTTAACTCGCCCTAATCACACCACACCCCCTCATGACACACCCTATATGCCTAGGATTACTAATTTTCCTAACCACCCTCTCTTACCTAACAGAACTCCCACATCCCTCCTATAACCCACCCTTACACTGTACATCCATACCCCAACAACTCCCCCTATGCTCTTTCTCCTCAATACCTCCCAAACTCTATCCCACCTCCACCTTTTTCTTTAGACTAAAAATCCTTTCAACCCTTGCCACACCCATCTATAACCACCACTCACAAAACAACAAATATATCCTCCACCCATACCTTAAACCTCACTCTATTACTAAACATATAAATCAGCTACTAGGCCTACTCTTTCTCTCTGTCTGGTGATATTCATCCCAACCCTGGCCCCAACAACTCCACACCTAACTATACACCCACACACCCTCACTCCTCATCCCATTCACTTCACTACATTAAATGCACAAAGCGTATGTAACAAAATCCCCAATCTCCATGCTTGGCTCTCACATAATCACCCTGATATCATAGCCATCTCAGAAACCTGACTTAAGCCTAACATAAGACTCAGAAATACTGCCCCCTGGTTATCAAATAATATGCAATGACAGACCCAACAAGAAAGGAGGTGGTGTAGCCATCATCTACTCCTCTTACACAGTCGCACCTTTTACCAACCCCACTTCAAATTTCTCCACTTCAGAAATAACAATAGCCCACCTAAACATCAATAACCATAAATCCATATGCATAGCCGCCATATATATCCCCCCCCCAGCAATAACAATTTTCCAATACTAGAAGATATTCTTTCTTGGTTTTCTTCCAATATCAAAAATGAAACCTTTATTCTCGGTGACGTAAATATCAACTGGGCAAATATCATTTCTCAACCCCCTTCCCAAGCAATCAACCTCTTTAATTTCTGCCAAATCATTCAATCTCCCACTAGGCCTAACAAAAGCAATAATGGAAACTCAGGTACCATCCTTGACTGGATTCTAGTATCCCACCCTAATAACATCTCCTCTTCAGGTATCTTTCCTGACCCTATTAGTGACCATATGCCCACCTTCGCCTTCCACCACCCATCTCATACCCATAATCAGCACCACTACATTCAAACTCGTAACCTCTCTAATTTCAACCCACACATTTTCACTGACTGTCTAGACCAAATAGACTGGTCTCCCTGAGAACCCTTCCCCTTGACAATGCTATCACCCACTTTAATGAAACCTTCTTAAATTTAATAAACAGCCTCACTCCACTCAGGACCAAAAAGGGTCAAATCTCATATTTGTCCATGGTTATCAAAAGAGACCAGACAAACCATGCTCCAGTGAGACAAAAAATGGAAACAATACCATAAATCTAAACTTCCTAATATTCTAATAGAATTCAAACAACTCCAGAATACAGTAAAAAAACTAATAACCAAAGATTGGAAATCATACTATACCAAGCTTCAATCTGAGCACCTCAGCAACCCAAAAAGGTTCTGGAACGGTCTCCACTCTCCTCAACCCTGGAGACAAATCTAAACCTTGCCCCAACCCCAACCTCACAGAACCTGGAATTGCTTCCTCTTTCAACACCTTTGTAAACTGTATAGCTAAACTTACCACCTCCATTGCCCACCCACCACCTAACTCTCCTCCACAGGCACCCCTCCTTTTCACCAACTCTGACCTTCCCACCTTAAAGCTCCACCCCATCCCTACAAGCACCATTAAACTATTACTCCAACTAAAACCCTGTAGTACTGCCCCAGACAATCTACCACCTCTATACCTCAAACTAGCAGCTAAAAGCATAGCCCTGCCAGTTTCCATACTTATCAACAAATGTAGCCAAGAGTCCCATATCCCTTCTATATGGAAACATGCATTCATTATTCCTCTTCACAAAGGTGGCAAAAACAATGACACCACTAATTTCAGGCCCATTGCCATCCTCTCTCCATTATCAAAAATCCTGTAAAAATGCATCCACTTACAACTGATGACACATCTGACACACAATAACCTCCTTACCCCAACTCAACATGGCTTCCGTCCCGGCCATAGCACAATCACTGCCCTTCTGTCCTTTCTGGAATGCATTAACCAGGCCCATGACTCTGGCAAGTTAGTATCTATCTTCTTCCTAGATCTATCCAAAGCTTTTGACACTATAACCCACCCTATCCTCCTATCTCCCTCCTCTGTAGCCTGGTTCTCTAGCTATCTCTCCAATAGACACCAGGCTGTAAAATTGAACTCTTCTATTTCCACCTTCCTTCCTACCCCCACAGGCATCCCCCAAGGATCTGTTCTCAGCCCTCTACTCTTTAACATATTTATCAAAAACTATCACCACTCTATCCCCGATACCTGTCTAATTCAGTATGCAGATGATTCCACAATCATCTGCACTGCTGACTCCCCTTCAGACTTACAGCTGAAAACACAATCAGCTTTTACCAAAACAGGAACCTGGATGCAAAGCCATCACCTTGCCCTAAATGCTACCAAAACTAAGCTAATGATTTTTACTCCCTCCATAGCTACCACAGTCAATAAAGTCTCATTTTCTATACTAAGTCAGGATAATACCCCTATTGAAATTGTTTCATATACTAAGTTACTAGGTGTCATCATCGATGAACACATAAAATTTGACATCCATATTAATACTGCTGTCAAAAAAAACTCATCAAGAACTAGGTCTCCTATACTGACATCACCATTTTCTCAGCCCTTCCACCAGAAAAGCCCTTGCCTCCTCCTACATCATCCCCACCTGGTTATACGGTGCCCCTCTGTTCAACAATATTCAGCTTGGATTACAGTCCAAATTAGAAGCCTGCTACTATAAAATAAGCAAATTTACCACATGCTGCAAAACCTCATCACATCACTGCCTCTCTCTTCATCCCCTAAATTGGCTAGAACTAACTACCTAAAATTCATAAAGCTAACCACCACTCATAAACTCATCTTCAAGCCTTCTAGCTGACCTTCTCTCTCCACCTCCTTAACCCCCTATATTCAAAATCGCTCACTAAGATTAGAAAACCAAAACCTCCTTCAAGTACATAAACCATTACGACCCCCCAGCCAATTCTTGCTTTCATACTCCCTATCCAAACTTTGGAACTCACTCCCATCCCACCTTCAAACTCTCACATCTCCCTAACTTTAAATCCCTCTTACACTCCTACCTATCCTCTAAATGGGCATGTCCCTGCTCCTTCCCCACTTGAATCCTAATCTCTTCCCTGATTCACCCTAATCTCTTCCCTGATTCACCCCACTATTTCCTTACAACCTCCATCTGAGTTTCTTTCTCATCTCACACTAATCTTACTACCACTGCCTGACTGTTATCTACCCTACTTACTGTACTATATTTTTTCTCTTTCAGAATTCCAGCCTTTGACATACATACCCTGCAATTGTACACTTTTACTAAAGCTTTTTCTACTTTCTGAATGTCTCATATTTGACCTATTTCTGCTACATATGATGTAAATACCACCAATTGTACTTTTTGCCTTGTTAACTACATCTTATTTTGTCTTATTATCTCAATTTAACATGTATGAGCTCTATACTACTATTTATACTGTACAGTACTGTTTTTATATTGTAACTTGCTTGTTTTTGTACTGTTTTATATTGTAATTTGCTTAGTTGCAGAGCTTTTCTCTCTGGGCCTCCACTGAAAATGGGTTCTTCTGGCCCAGTGGACTTCGGTTATCAAACTGAAATAAATAAATAAATAAATGATAAATAAATGTTGGTCTTCTATTGTAATTCTAAAACTTGTAAGTATGAGATGTGGAAGTATTAAAAAAAAGTCTGAAAATACATAAGTGAGCGTCAAATATTGTTGTTCTTCATTAAAGTTGTTTATGTGTGGGGGAAAGCTGACCTGCCCCCTTGATGCAGGGGCTACCCCAAACTTATATACAGCAACTCTGCGATTATCACACTTTAGCGAAAGGGGGATATACTGAGAAATGGCAGTCTTGGGCTTAATGCATGTATGCCTGCATTTTCAGTTACTCATGCTTGTTCCAAGACCACACTAATAAGTCTCAGAATATCTAACCATCACCAGGCAATGTTACTTTTTCTGTGTCGAGAATGAGGTACCTACTCAGGAAACTGACACTGGCTTTGCAAGCATCAATAGTTTCTTCCAAGGGTTAAATTTATTTTATTTGAAGTAAAAATATAAGATTTGACCTTGTATGTTGTTACAAGATTATTTGCTTTTCTGTGCTATGATCTTATATTCATAATTAGCAGCTAAACATGTGATCCAGAAGTCTTTTGAGAAACCTAGCCTGTTTCTTAACTGCTGCAGAGTGCTGTCTGGTTAAGTGACTTGGTCAATAGACAAATGGAGGCTTACAGAAATCAAACCTTGCACTACACTAGAGATAACAGCTTATTAGCAGTGTGCTAACTGCCAAATATTTGGGCATAATTCTCATATCGAGGGCTATTGGTGCGGTAGGCAGGAACAAATCCATTGTCATAGCTGCCCTAAATTATGTATGTTGTCATACCAAGATAACTTTGGATTGCAGAATTCTCTGATACCACAATAGTGACTAAAGTGCTCATATAGCAAACAAGTCTAATGCATTAGTTTTTCCAAATCTATTAATAATTCTGTTTCACACCACTTTTGTCCTCCAAAGAGTATTGCCAGCATGCAGTACAAAAGTGGCTAGTTTCATTAATTTACCAGATCTACGGGAGGTTGAGTTGAAATTCCTTGATATCAATTACTCAGAACACAATGCCAATCAATGTTTTGTACAGTCAATCACTGCAGCTGTGATTTCTAAGTGTTCACCCGCAGTGATTTCCTTTTTTAGGGAGGGAGAGTTCTCTTTTTTTTGAGATGGTCTGACTGAAGTTGGTATGTAAAATGTCAGGTGTTGGGGGAGCTGGCTGTCACATTAGGAGTGCAGGGAGTTTACCACGCTGAAAAAAGCATATACAATTTAGTTTTTCTCTCTTCTGTGTTCCAGGCAGTGTTTTTTGGCATTTTTGATGCTCTGGGTTTTGCTGCTGGATATTCTGTAGCAAAACTGTTTGATCAAAAACAGCATGCTGTTCTACCCAGTAATGAAAGAAATTAGGTAAGTCACTTTCCTATCTCACATCTTTTTAAAAGTCTCCCTTAGTGTGCATTGCAGAAGGTTGTCCCAGCTCTTACATGCTTTTCTCTAGTAAATCTGATGGCTCAAGTGTTCTCATGTAATGATCCTAAAGATTGTTAGAGTGACTAATACTAATAATAATACATACTAATACTTATGGAATGCCACCAGCAAACTCAACTAAAATGTTTGCATTCTGGGTAAATTATGCTGCAGTTAACAGCACTGTCTTTCCATTGGTACAGGCATAACAAGTTTTCTAGCTACTTTTTATTGTGTCCAAGTTTCTAATTTTTTCTTCCAATGTACTTCATTATTAAGCCTTATGTAGTCACTGACAATAATAAGTGGTGTGTATGTTTCTCACCTAAATGTCATATGAAGAGTGAGAGAACAGATATATGCTCTGGCTGTCTACAAGTGTTTTTCATCATCGCAAAGGACATTTCATCCTAGTGTTTTATTTCCATTAATCAAGTTCTTGTCCACTTGGTATTCTGTGCTGTTGTCTTTAGGTTTAGCCTTTTTGGTGTTTTAAAGGACATAGAGGAGCCAAATAGTGTACCCGGAATGGGAAAGTTCTTTACATACATATACACCCAATTTTTATGACAAACGTAAAGATAACACTTTACTAATGGCATTAAACTTCAGGACAAAAGGAGTATTTGAGTAGTGTTACCATCAGTGCATTATAAAACAATAGTCAGCATTTGGTTAGCAATACATTAATTGCCAAGACAAGCATCAAAGAACACTTGTTATGAAGCAAAGAAAAGTAGTTAATGGTATACTGCAAGCCCTATCAAGGAATCTTTCAAATGATATGGTAGGTGACTTGCATACACTTTAAATATATCTACCGCAACAATTAACTTTCGGACATCTGCAATGTCTGCAAAGGCAGACAGTGACAAAACATATCAATCAAAATTAGTTTTAAGGTAAAATATAATTTCACATGTAAGTAGGGAAAGAAGAATAGGTACAAGATCTTGCACTCTGGGGACATTCATTCAAACCCTGGTCACACTTTTCAAACAGGTACTGCCATCTTCTCAAATACTTCAACAAGCTATAGACCAAATATCAACCTCATTCCTAGATACCGGGACCTAAAAAATAGGCTGCCTTTGTGCATAAAATGTCAACAATAAATTGTCCACACTAACTGGACTATCCAGAGGAAACCCACGTGAATGCAGGGAGGACATGCAGACTCTGCCTAGAAGGCAGCCCAACCGAGGATCGAACTGGAGAACCTCTTGCTGTGAGATGACAACATTAACCTCTGCACCACTCTGCCACCCAAAACTCCACATATTCTGCTATTGCAGAAACCTGGCTAAAATAATTTTTCCCATTCATTTTGTATTCATTCCAGTTACAAAATAATATATGGCAATGGACCAAGACTCAGACCTGATAGAGGGGTAATGTTACTAATCAAAATGACTGTGAAGAACTCACAATCTCCACCACTTTTACCCAGCCTTATGACAAATGCCCTGACTATTTGCCAGCATCACTTCATTTGGTCACACAAAATTCGCAATTGTGATCATTTGCATAGTCCCCCCTTCTCTGTCACTATCAAGAATGTCATTTCTGAAATATTTATTAAGGATGCACTAAAAACACCATCATACTATAAATCATTTTAACATTGATGCATTGAGCAATTCATCTACACAGCTAACTAAAATGTTCTTGCAACTCATTCATGAACAACTGGTCAAACTCCAACGAGGCCTAATTTGCATTAAGGCAAGTACTCTGCTTTGGATCTCATAATATCAAATAGTCCACTGCTGCATAAAACATTGCTATCTTGCTCAACTCACTAATCAGCCTTTGCCCAGTATTCTCCTCTTGGTCATTCAAGACATCTAAAACTCTACCTCAAATCATTATGGGAAGGTCTTTCTTATAGATTAGGCACCATTATACCTCATTAAAGATCCTACTGAAACCTTCTTTTCCTTCACTGACATTCTTGCCCCTATTCAGGACAACCTATTCCCATGTGTATACAGAAGACGTAGGGGCAGGTCTGCCCTTGGCTAACTAGGGATATTAAAGAACCCATGGAACAAAGGGTCATTGCTTGGGGTACATGGAAACAAAACTAAAATAAAACAAATCTGCTTCAGAATTACCTAAACTTAAGGAAAACAAGCAGAGTAGCTACCAGGTCTGCAAAATCGATGTGTTTATGGATCTACTGAAACTAAAAACACTTTTGGAAATATCTCAAACAACATTCAAGATCATTTTATAGCAAAATGATCTAACAAAAGTCCTTCCTTATCTTCATCATACTGGAAATCAGCAACTCATTCAAGTGCACCAATGATCTCCAAACTTCACAAATTACTTATACCCCTACCTCTCTATTCTCACTGGCTGAATGTGCAGCTATCTTTAACTTAGGGAAATCTCCATAAAAGAAAGAAACAAACAAAAATGAAACTTACTAAAAAACTTTAAACAATCTTCCATAAAGCAGCTAACTATGTAACTAAGCATCTTACATATACCTACAACTTATCTTTTATTCCAGGATACTCCCTCCAGCCTGAAAACATGTTTGTTATCCCCATTCCCAGAGTATCCCACCAAATACCTTAAGGAGATGTGTCTTGCCTCCACTCTCGATTCTCTTACTAAAATCTTTGAAAAACTGCTTTACAAACAGCTACTTAAGCACAGAGTTATGGTATTTTATAAGGCAGACAGCATGGATTCAGAAATGTCTTTCAGCACAGCTGTACTTCTCACTGCTACTGACTCTACGTATAGTAATATCAATGACGGTCTCATCACCGCAGGTGTTTTTATAGCTATAAGCAAAGCACTTGAAACTGTTAATCACAACATTCAGCTCCAGAAGCTTGCTAAACCTAACTTTGGCTCATTTCTACAGAGATCATAAACACTTAGCTTATATCTAGTGCAGTCCTAGCAAAGATAAGTACTCAGTTGATTTTTTTGCACTTTTATAAGCTATTTAAGCGTACTGCTGCTATATGTTTGAATTATTTATTGTACTTTTTGCCCTTTATCACTGCAAAGGACCTTATTTTTCAGTGACCTTACTGCTAGTTTCTGTGCAATGTAGTCATTTTAAAATTGTGTGTTTCTGATTAATTTGTTTGATTGTCCTGTTTGAATTCACTTTGGGATAACTGCAGTATAGTTGTACATTAAGAGGGTTAGAGTCTGCTTTTCTAGTGGACGTATAAGGTGGCCTGGTCTGTCTGAGCTGGGTATCACATAGGAAGGCTTTAAGTGAAACTGCTTGTTAGGTCAGTTTTCTCTTGCTCTATAAATTCAGTGTATTTGCAAAGCTCTTGGCTCATTTCCACAGAGGTCACAAACACTTGGCTTGTATCTTGTATAATCCTAGCAAAGATAATTACTTTATAGGTTCATAGGTTGATACTAGGCTATCTGCCCTAGGGCATTTACAAGCCTAGCCAGAGTGTGTTTGGCTTTTGCCACCCTTCTTAGATTAGTTGACTGTGCCTCTGTATAGTAGGTCACAGAAGATAGCCCATTTAAGGTTAGTTTACCGTGCCTCTGTCTAGCAGTGACACAGAAGAGATCCCAGGGGTAAATTTATGATCTCCCATCCAAACGTCAAGATTCTTCTTGAAGAGGGTCATTGAGGGGCTCTGTCTGACATGGATTGGGATTTTGTTCCAGAGTGAGGGGAGCCTCTGGGATATGAATCTGTCCCTCCAGCATGTTCTATTTATTTCTGTGCTGAGGTTTGTCACTGGAGCGTGTAGTTCTGATGGATTTGGATTTCTTGAGGTGGAGCATGTCCATTAATTCTGGGTTGAACATGGCTTTATACGTTGGGCACAGATCGTCTCTGAGTAGGCGGTAAGCAACTGAGTAGAGCTGGAGTTTCTTTAGCCTAACTGCGTAGGGCATCTGTTTGAGTCCCTTGATCCTCTTGGTGAGATACTTTTGGGGTCTTTCTAGTTGTAGCAGGTGTCTTGTAAGGTACATCCCAAATGGGGCATTGTATTCAATTATGGGCCTGATGAGTGATGAGTAGAGGGGCACAATGACCTCTCTTGATCTAGATGTGAACCCCTTCGTGATAAGGTGGGCTATATAGAATGTCTTTCTAGCCACTTTGGCAATGTGATTGTCAAAGGAGAGATTGCAATCTACTTGGGTCCCCAAATCCCTAATTACTTCTTCCGTACTTAATGGATTACCACCTATGTGGTAATTTGTGGGCACTTTAATTTTCCCAAAGGGGATGACTATGCACTTTTTGGCATTTAGCTTTAGGTCATGGCTCTGGCACCAGTTATCCGTCTCTGTGAGACCTTTTTGGAGGATGCTTGTATCAGCCGGCAAGTCGATTATGGCCCCCAGTTTGAAGTCATTTGCAAACTTTGTCAGCCATAGTCCTCCTGTGTTAGCCTGTACCTCAGAGAAATATATACTGAACAAGAGAGGTCCCAGGACTGAGCCTTGTGGGATGCCACTTGTAACTGGTTTAGAGTCTGACATGGCACCTGCAATTCTGACCATGTGGGTTCTATCCCTAAGCCAGTTTGCAACCCATCTTGTGACATAGGGGTTGATATTTAAGCTGGTGAGCTTATTTATGATGCCCGAGTGGGGTATTGTGTCGAAAGCTTTTGCAAGGTCAAGGTAGGCTGTGTGGACTACCTTCCCTTCGTCTATGGCCTTGGTGACTGTTTCAAAGAAATTGACCAGGTTCAAGAGGCAAGATCTGCCCTTAACAAAGCCAAATTGGGTAGGATCCAGTGTTTGGAGGTTCCCAATGTCTTTGTTTATGAGTTCCATGCTGATACGCTCCATAGCTTTGCAGACCAGGCTAGTTAGGCTTATAGGGCGATAGTTTCCGGGGTCCGTTGTGGCACCACCTTTATGGAGGGGGACCACTGTTGCTGTACGCCATTCTTTGGGTACATATCCTGTTGTAAGGCTGAGACTGAACAGTGATTTTAAGTGAGGGTTCAGTTCTTCTTGGAGCTCATGTAAAACGCAGCCCGGGACACCGTCCGGTCCCATTGATGCTGTGTTTTTTGCTTTGGAGAGGGCAGCTCTCACCTGTGCATCTGTGATGTCAGGGAGGCTACACTCTGTTGGGATAGTCATTTGCTCATTTGGGGGGGGGAGGGGAGAAGTTTGCACTGAACCTCTGCCAGGAAGTCGGCAATGTCTGTGGGTTCAGTGTATTTTTTGTCATTTTGCACTAACTCAGAGCATATCTGGGGGGTTCCACCCAGGTTTCTGACAACTAAAGAAAGCCTTGTGATTATCTTTAGCATCTTGTGCAATTTTTCTTTCGAAGCTAGCCTTAGATGATTTTATGAGGGATCGTAGTTTCTTGCTAGTACTGATCAGAGTTGCCTTCCCTTTCAGAGATTTTGCTCTGTCATGTAGTAGCTTCCTCCTTCTGTTGTACAGCTTATTTATGGCTGTGGTCCACCAGACAGGTCTCCTGCCTTTGGAGAAGTTTGTCTTGGTTTTATTTGGGATAGCACAATGCATGCATTCCTGTAGGTATCCATAGAATGCGTTTGTAAAGGATTTTGCGGTTTGGGCCATATTTTCCACTGGCCCTGTGGCTTTGAAGGATTCCACCTCAGTTTTGAGAAGTGGGAAGTTTGCTTTCGAGAAGTTTTTGACCGTGGTTTCCTTTGCTGGAGGTGGGGATGGGATATGGATGTCCATAGTGATTAATTTATGGTCAGATCTTACCAATGAGGGGTATACCTCTGGTATGGAACATAGAGTCCCCATGTTGGTGATGATCAGATCCAATATGTTTTCCCCTCTTGTGGGAGTGGTGACCAGTTGTTCCATAGCATTTGAGTTTATAAATTCTAGGAACTGTTATGCTAGGGTGTTGGGGCTTGAGTAGTGCTCCCAGTCTATGTTTGGGTAGTTAAAGTCACCCAATATAATGGTGTTTGTAGCGACCTTCATATTCTCCAGTGTCTTTAGGAAAGCCGAGTGGTGTTCCTGAGTTTGGGAGGGTGGTCTGTAGCAGGCTACAAACTGGAAGGCAGTTTTGCCCACTGTTAGTTGCACATGGATGGTCTCAGATGCTTCACGCAGTGCCACTAGCCTGGAGGTATGGGTATCATTGATGAATATGGATACTCCCCCTCCTCTTGTGGTTCGGTCTGAGTTTTGTGGCCGAAAAGCATGGTATGAGGTATAGCCTGGTAGTGCTGGGGGTGCTCTCAGGAGCCTTGAACTAAGTTTCTGTTACTGCACAGATATCGATATTCTCCATACTGAGGAGAGCCTCAAGTGCATGCATCTTGAGGTTTAGACTTCTGGCGTTGATCAGCATTACCCTTAGTTTCTTTTTCCTTGTGTTGTCTAAGGAGGTGAGTTTGTCTTTTGAGCCTTGCCTAAAAAAGGCACTATGGGGGTGACAAGAGCCTTGGCCAGTATTTGAAAACCCAGGGGTGACAGGTGCAAGCTGTCCCTAGTGAAGCAATGTGGCTTGTCAAGCATGTCATCCCAGGCCGACAAACACTGGATCCCCTTTGAGTGACACCAATACTTTAGCCAATTGTTGAAATTGATCATTTTGTCTTTATACTGTGGTATCATTCTTGGTGAGGGTAAGATGCTACTCAAGGTCAGGGTCACACCGGCCTGGGCTACATACTCAGAGAGCTCCTCTGTCTCTATGTAATCCAGGGAGGTACATCTCAGGTCATTCACACCAGCATGGACGATGACGGAGTCATATTTGTACTTGCTTTGGAGTGACCTGAGTGCTTGTGTTATGTGGCGGATCCTGGCACCTGACAGGCAGCTTAGTGACCTTCTCCTTGTTCAGCCTGGTGAGAGGGACGTCCATGTGTCTGACAATAGTCACCTATTACAAGTGTATTAGGTGTGTTGTTTAGCCTTAAGGGCTGTGACTGTGTGGCACACTGACTTTGTGAACTATGTGATACGTGGGTATTTTTGTGGGGTAGCAGTTGCTTGGATGTCTGCTTTGGAGGTCTCTGTTGCTTGGGCAGATTTTTATTTAAAGCCTCCAAGTATGTTTTTGTGTATGTGTTTGGTTTGCTGTTGCGATAGGTCTATGTGAGACTGGATTTGTGGTGTGTGTGTTTACCTTCTCCTCCAGAATGATCATGCCAGTACTATGTTGAGAGAGCTCAGCCTCCAGTTTGGCTATATAGTTGCATCTCTCACATATATTTGAGCTTGTTGGGAAGAGGAGAGGGTGGTCTGTGTACATAAGGCAGTTGTAACATTGCCTCAAGATTCCCATATTCACCAACTGGACTGGAGAGTAAACCTGAAACTGACTTTTGGACATGCCAGAATAGTATAAGGAATTACTTTTTGACTTGACCAATAGGGAGCCAAGTACATCAAGAGAGTATATGAGGGTGTAGTGCTTTAGTTTATTAGTGCTTACTTATAAGACACTTATCCTAGCTACAGCTGGGTTTTAGAAGGAAAATAGAGTGCTTACTTTGAGATTGGGAACAGTTCTATGGGAAAAAGTGAACAGCAGACTTTGTGGAGCTGGGAATAGTTTAAACCTGATTAAGCGGCGCTGCCCGATGCTGCGCTATGCGCAAAAACGCGCAAAAGAGGGTTTTAAGAGAGGGGGATCAAGGAGTTTGGAATTGACCCAAAATGGCCAATGAAACTACAATTTCTAGGCAGTAACCACTCCCACAGTGGCAGGCAGGCTGTTCAGTGTTTACCACTGATGAACACAGAGACTTCCTTTTAGCCCAAGCAAGCAATGGCCTCCAAAAAACCTGTAAACAGTTCAGAACAGCAAATCTGTAACGGAACTTTTTTTAAAATTTCAGAAAGTGGGAAAAAAGCAAGTTTTTGTATTTTTTTGTTTTGTTTAAAGATAGCAGAGATACACAAGTAGCAACAAATTAGAACAGTGCAATAAATGACCCCATACTTGAGTGCTAGGCCAGAGACAGGTAAAATGCATGTTTTAAGAAAAAAACAATTTTAAAATAAGTGCAACACAGGAAATGCAGTAAACAGGCTCTAGATGTGTTCTAAATACAGTTCCTAATATGGATATCAAGTTTAGCATGCTGGAAAATGCCAAAAACTAGGCGGCAATGCAGAAATCTTAACAAATCTGAAGAAAAATACTTAAAATCTCAAAAGTGGCTCATTTCTTCTCTCAGCGTTTTCTCCTCTTGGTGGGTGCTTCACCAACAGCCAACAAGTCTGAAAAGATGCCAAAACCACGAGGCAATTGGGTTTTAAGAGAGGGGGATCAAGGAGTTTGGAATTGACCCAAAATGGCCAATAAAACTACAGTTTCTAGGCAGTAACCACTCCCACAGGGGCAGGCAGGCTGTTCAGTGTTTACCACTGCCACTGATGAACACAGAGACTTTCCTTTAGCCCAAGCAAGCAATGGCCTCCAAGAAACTTACAAACAGTTCAGAACAGCAAATCTGTAACGGAACTTTTTTTTAAATTTCAGAAAGTGGGAAAACAAGATTTTTTTGTTTTTTGTGTTTTGTTTAAAGATAGCAGAGATACACAAGTAGCAACAAGTTAGAACAGTGCAATAAATGACCCCACACTTGAGTGCTAGGTCAGAGACAGGTAAAATGCAAGTTTTAAGAAAACTATTTTAAAATAAGTGCAACACAGGAAATGCAGTAAACAGGCTCTAGATGTGTTCTTGATATCTGTATTAGGAACTGTATTTAGTTTAGCAAGCTGGAAAATGCCAAAAAGTAGGCGGCAATGTAGAAATCTTAACAAATAATCTGAAGAAAAATACTTAATCTCAAAAGTGCCTCCTTTCTTCTCTCAGCGTTTTCCCTCTTGGTGGGTGCTTCACCAACAGCCAAAACTTTAAGTTGAATTCTTCTGCTTTTATGAGATTTTTAAGAGTACTGCTGCTACATTTCCAAATTATTTATTGTATTTCTTCTGCTCTTTTATCACTGTATAGGACCCTGATTTTCACTGACCTTACTGCTAGTTTCTCTAAATTGTAGTCATTTTAAAAGTGTGTGTTTCTAGCTAATGTGTTTGATTGTTCTGTTTGAATTCACTTTGGGCTAAGTATGGTGTGGTTTTAAATTAAGACAGACTGGGTCTGCTTTTCTAGTGGGAGTAGAAGGTGCCCTGGTCTGTCTGAGCTGGACATCACACAGGAAAGTTTAAATGTTTTTAGTGGCTGCATAAATCTGACCCATTGACAAGAGCTGCTTGTCACTCAGCAGCTGTTAGTAGTGACCTGTATAGTAGCAGACACAGAAAGTAAAGGTTTCCTATAGAACTACCTCAGAAACTGTACCCGGTAACTTGGTCATTGGAGAGAAACTACTTTACACCTTGAGAAGTGTAAAGTAACTAATTTGCACATTGCAGATCACTGACCTATATATTTAGTATTATATTCCCTGGTCTAGTCCCTAGTCTCAAAAGCATCCTTAGGTTCCCTGTTTTAACCCCTCATGATAAACCGTTGTAAGCTCCCAATAAATTGACATGACATTATGGATACACACTTTCTCAATTTCTCTATAGCTAGTTTAGTGAATTTGGGTATCTTTAGACAGTGTAGCAGTTGTCTCATGTTCACCAACAACCATTTAATCTTTAAAGAAACATACAGTATTCCAGAGATTTATGTACATAATGTCACTGAAGGAAAAGCTCTCACATACTGGCACAAAGAATAAAAATCAGGTTGTCAGAAACACATACATTATACCCAACAGATAGTATGCAACTCATACATAGACCATCTTATGCTGAGGCAGTTAAATGCAATCTTCCCAAACCCCAAAGTCCTTCCAGGCACAGCACCTGCAAAAGGAGTCTTCAGTAAACCAAAAAACACTCAGCAAAAGTAACACTTAACAATACACATACAGTCACATCCATTGGCCCCTCAACTAAAAAGTCCATAAGGATAAGCAAACACACTACCCAGAACTCTAGTTGTAAAGGACTCCATTGTGAGACATACTGATGCCCAACTCACCAAGCTGGACAAAGAGAAAATAACAGTCAGTTGATTATCAGGAGGCAGGAAATGCCAAGTTTCGCATGAACTCAAGACTTTGCACCACAGGTAACAGTATGACTCAGTCATGGCCCACGTAGGTGACAATGACTGAGAAATACCTCACTAGGCTATATGAAGACAGACATTACAGAGCTCTCAGACTATGTGTCACAGGATGAAATGTGTGTAGAATTGAGCAGCATTCACTTTCACCAAAAATAATGCCACAATACAAACAAAAGGTGAATAAATTTGATAACTGGTTTAGTTTCTGGTGTCATTCTAATGTGATGCAAAATCTGTCAGCATGGGAGGATATGATTAACAAACCACATTGATTTAACAAGGCTAGTCAGTAGCTATTCCTTCTAGGCTTTCAAATATTGGCTCAAACATTGTCCTCCCCATAGAGCCTTCTTAGGCAATGCCAAATTGACAAACCTTCCAGTGCAGCAAAATCAGTCCATGGAAATCTAAAGGTTTTACTTAATCCCAGTAGTTTAAACATGAAACCACATTACATTTAAGCTGCCCTCATCCTGGGGGATGCAAGTATCTGTGCAGTAAGTGAGACATGGTTGAAAGCCAAGGAGAGTATCCAAGCAGTGCAAAGTTTTAGTGCCTTCCACATATTTAGACCAGTAACTGCACAGACGGGGACTAAAGGTGGAATGTCTTGATCTACATCAATTATAAACATGCCTCTAGGTTCATAGGTGTGTACTAGGCTAATGTCCATGGGGCCTTCACAAGCCTAGCCCATAGAAGTGTCCTGGCATTGTACCACCCATTGTTAGTTCCCAGTACCATCAAGTAGATCAACTGGAGTGATCCCCGGGGTGAACTTTCTAATTCCCATCCACTCATCAAGATTTCTCTTTAAGAGGGCTAGTGAGGTGCTCTGCTTGACATGTATGGGAAGTGTATTCCAGAGCATGGGCAGTCTCTGGATTATAAACCTGTACCTCCAGCATGTTCTGTTGATTGTAGTAATGAGGTTGAGGTCTCTGGAGTGTGTGGTGTGGAGGGATTGGGATTTCTTTAGATGTAGCATTTCTAACAGAGCTGGGTCAGACATGGCTTTGTAAGTCAAGCAGAGATCACCTCTTAGTAGATGATAGGAGACAGTGTATAGCTGGAATTTTATAGGTCTGTCCGTGTAGGACATCTGTTTAAGGCCTAGGATCCTCTTCATGAGGTACTTTTGTGGCCTCTCCAGCTGTTGCACGTGTCTAGTGAGGTACATGCCAAATGGGGCATTATATTCTTTGATTAGTCTAATGAGGGAAGAGTAGAGAGAAATGATGACCTCTTTCTTCCTGGATGCAAAACCCTTGGTAATGAGATGTGCCACATAAAAGGACTTTCTGACCACAGTGGCAATGTGGTGGTCGGAGAGGTTGCTGTCAACCTGTGTCCCCAGATCTCTTAAAATGCCTTCAGTGTTCAGTGGGCTCCCATCGATGTGGTAATTAGTAGGAACTGAGTTTTTTCCAAAGGTGATAATGACGCATTTTTTGGCATTAAGCTTAAGGCCATGGTTTCAACATCAGTCTTTGGTCTCAGTGAGGCCTTTCTGTAGGATGTCTGCATCATTTGGGGAGTTAGCAATGGCTCCCAGCTTGCAGTTGTCTGTGAATTTGGTCAGCCGGAGTCCTTCCATGTTGGCCTGGAATTCTAAGAAGTAGATGCCAAACAGGAGAGGACCCAGGACTGAACCCTGTGGGACTCCACTCGTGACTGGTCAGCAGTCTGACTTGGAGTCCGCTACTTTCACACTGTGTGTTCTATCTGTGAGCCAATTTGCAACCCACATAACAATATAGGGGTTGATGCCTAGTTTGGTGAGTTTATCGATGATTCCTGAGTGAGGAATGGTATCAAAGGCCTTGGCCAGATTGAGGTAGACTGTATGAACTGCCTTACCTTCATCCAACACTCTGGTGACTGACTCAAAGAAGTCAACCAAGTTGAGCAGGCATAATCTATCTTTCACAAAACCAAATTGTGTGGGATCTAGAGTTTGGAGATTCCCTATATCCTTGTTAATTATGTCCATGATGATGCGCTCCATAGGCTTACATATCAGACTCATCAGGCTAATGGGGCAATAATTTTCAGGGTCTGGAGTTGCTCCTCCTTTATGGAGAGGGATGACTGTAGCAGTGTGCCATTCAGTAGGGATAAAAGCCTGAGGTGAGGCTGTGAGTGAACAGAGCACACAGATGTGGTGCCAGTTCACTTTGCAATTCATGAGGAACACAGCCAGGGATATTGTCGGGTCCCATGAAAGCTGTATTCTTGGTCTTAGACAATGCATATTTAACCTGTGCTGAAGTAATGCAGGGTGCCTGGCATTCTTCTGGTATTGAGATTGGTCCTTTAGTGGGGGGAGGGAGGGGTAAATTTGGAACTGAATCTGTCGGCCAGTATGTTGGCAATATCTGTTGACTCAGTATAGGAGGTACCATTGTGCAGTAACTTAGAGTAAATCTGGGTATTGCCATGGAGATTCTTGATATAACTAAAAAAGGCTTTGTGGTTGTTTTTAGTGTCTGCGGCAAATCTGCCTTCATAGCTGGCTTTGGAAGTTTTGATGAGGGATCTCAACTTTTTGTTGAGGCTAATGAAGGAATTTTTCCAGACTTGGGACTTAACTTTTTTCTGTAACAGTTTCTTCCATCTGTTGTAGAGTTTATTAATGGCATGGGGCCACCAGACTGGCTTCCTTTTTTGGAGGAGAGCATCTTGGTTCTGTTGGGTATGGCTAGTTCCATGCATTTATGTATGTGTTTGTACAGTGCATTAGTGTATGAGTCAGCATTCATGCATCTATTTTCCATAGGCATGGGTGCTGTGAAGTTAGCCACCTCTGTTTTTAGGAGTCCAAAGTCAGCTTTGGAGAAGTTTTTCATGGTGGATACCTTTGTGGGGGTGTGTGGGTGAGATGTGGATTTCCATGGTGATTAGGTTGTGGTCGGATCTAACCAAGGAGGAATTGAGTATTGGTGTAGAGCAATGGTTACTAATAACCAGGTCAAGGATGTTGCTTCCTCTAGTGGAGGTAAGAATGAGCTGGTCCAGTGCATTGGAACTGATGAATTCCAGGTTAAGCAGTACAACATACAACAGTTTGTCCATATACAGATTACAATAGGCAATGTCCCCCAGAATATCCTAGCAAGCAGTAGGTCACCCTCTGCCCTAGCAAACCCATAGCTCATATTTAAACCTAGTGTAAACACTCACCATATAATAAATACCATATTCATGGGGGACTTTAATTACCCCTCTAGAGTCTGGTAATCCAGTATGACCCTAAATTTACAGGCAGAGAGATTCCTGGTCTTTGTATACACAAACACCCTAGATGAGCTTGTGCTTATGCTCACTAGAGGTGCAAACATGTTGGACCTGGTACTCACAAATATGTGAGAATACTGCACCCCACACAGTGTCATGCCCTCTCTGCTAAGGTCAGATCAGAAAGCAGTGTCCTTTGGAATAAAAATCAGTTCTACAACCCCAGTAAACCTCATAACAGTTAATAACTATTCCAAGGCAAAATGCTTTTTATTAAGGAATAACCTCTCAAAATTTAAAATCCCTCCAAACCCAAATAGAGCAGCCTATGTAGAACTGTTCACAGAAACTCTGTATAACCATGTCAGTGGTAGCATAGAGGCTGCTGTATCTGCTAAAAATAAGGCAAAAATAAACTTGAAAAACAAACCACCCTGATGGAATCCAAAATTAAAACAGGTTGTATAATGACAACAAAAAAGTCATAGCTAAAATTAAGAATAGCAACATCTAAAAAGATAAAAGCTCTCACCAAACTAAATATTCAGCTTAGAGGGCTAATTCGGTCCAAGAAAACCAGTTCTGAGGTAAAGATAGCTTTCTAGGCCAAGGACAACCATAAGGCCTTCTTAGTTATGTCAGAGTCCTCAAAGGCAGCACCCAACAGTATACCAATCCGGTTGCAAATGGATGCAGATTTACAAAGCCACTGGCCACAAATCTACTGGCTAACAAATTCAGCTCCAGTTTTACCCCCCAGTCATTCACAGTCACCTCCCAGGAAATATCATCTAACATAACCCCTCCAAATATCAATAGGAGCAGGTCCTAGCTGCATTGTCTTTTTTGGCATCTGTTTTTTTTGGATGTCAAGGCCAATGTCATGCGGTTCTGGTTCAGCAAGTTTGCAGATGATTACAAGCTAGGAGCAATCATAGAATTCCCACAGATAATTATATCTTATAGGAAGGTCTAATGCAAAAAATGACTGGAGCCGAATTTGTGACTTAAAACTCAATGTCATGAAATGCATAATAGTACCTTTTGGTAAATCGACCATTCTGGGAAACTACCTAATCAATAAAACACCCCTAAAAGTAAACCCAATAGCCAGGGATTTGGGGATGCATATAGACGGTAACATTGCCTTCAAATAATGTGTGCCTAAGGTAGTAATAAAGCCATTTTATGTAATACAACTTATAAGTAAGGTCATGGCATCTAGGTCCAGGGAGGTGATCATGCTACTGTATTTGGCCCTAATTAGACCCACCATTAAGTATAATGATCCTTTCAGTATGCATCTAATAACTTGAATTTCCACAGAAGTTCCTAACAAATAGAATGCAGGTCATAAACACAATGTCCAATGCAGATCACCTCAAAGCCCTATCTCTATACTCAGTTTCCTACATACTGCTGAAAGTTGATCTATACCTGGCATACAAGGCATTCTTGGACCCTGCTCTGGATATTTTGCATATCTGCAGAATAAACGGAATCAGAATTATGAGATCTTAGGGCCTAAACTTTGCTTATAACATAAACAGGACATTTGGAATGGACAGTTAAGTATCTCAGAGAATTTCCATTCTCTGGAATAGACTTATCATCCATGTGAAGCAAAACCTTTCCCTAGGCCTATTCAAGCATAAACTGGACCAGTGGAAGGGAAATCAAAAATTCACTTCTGATGTGGCACCTATTTATCTGATGGATGGGAAAACCATTAAATCATGCTCTAGCTAACATACACCCTTTAGAATAACCTCTTACGCACAGCAACTCGTGAGATACATTTGGGTTGCATGGTTAGTCTTATAAAGGCCCTAGTGGTAGGTTCATAGGTAGGTACTAGGCTATCTGCCCAAAGGCAAATGCCTAGCTGGAATGTGTTGGCTTTTGCCACCCCCTTAGATTAAGTTCCCTGTGCCTCTGTCCAGCAGAGCCATTGAAGTGATCCCTGGGGTAAATTTTTTGTTTTCCATCCACTCGTCAAGGTTTCTCTTGAAGAGGGTTAGCGAGGAGCTCTGCCTAAAGTAGATTAGAAACTTGCTGCAGAGCATGGGAATTCTCTGGGACAATAATCTATCCCTCCAGCACATCCTATTTATTGTTATGGTGAGATTTAGATCACGGGAGCGTGTGGCTCGAGGGGATATGGTTTTCTTTAGGTGTAGCATGTCAATCAATTCTGGGTTGGACATGGCCTTGTATGTCAGGCAGAGGTCACTTCTGAATAGGCGGTATGCAACTGAGTATAGCTGGAGTTTCTTCAGTTGAGCTACATAGGGCATCTGCTTGAGGCCAGTGATCCTCTTGGTGAGATACTTCTATGGTCTTTCCAGTTGTTGCAGGTGTCTTGTAAGGTACATCCCAAATGGGGCATTGTACTCTATGATGGGTCTGATGAGTGATTGCTAGAGAGGCCCAATGACCTCTTTCGATCTGGATGCAAACCCTTTTGTGATTAGGTGGGCCACATAGAAGGATTTTCTAACCACTTTGGCAATGTGATTATCAAAGGAGAGGTTACTATCTACTTGGGTCCCCAGATCCCTTATTACGTCTTCCGTATTTAGGGGGATAACACCTATGTGGTAGTTTGTGGGTACTTTGTTATTTCCAAAGGGAATAACTAAGCACTTTTTGGCATTTAGCTTGAGGCCATGGTTTTGACACCAGGTATCTGTCTCAGTGAGACCCTTTTGGAGGATGTCTGTGTCAGACGGAGAGTCAATTATGGCCCCTAGTTTGCAGTCATCTGTGAACTTGGTCAGCCATAGTCCTCCTGTGCTTGCCTATACCTCTGAGAAGTATATGCTGAACAGGAGGGGTCCTAGGACTGAGCCCTGGGGAACCCACTTGTAACTGGTTAAGAGTCAGACCTAGCTCCCACAACTCTCACCATGTGGGTTCTGTCCTTGAGCCAGTTGGCATCCCATCTCGTGACGCAGGGGTTTATGTTCAGGCTGGTGAGCTTGTCTATAATACCTGAGTGGGGAATGGTGTTGAAGGCCTTTGCAAGGTCTAGGTAGGCAGTGCAGACCACCTTTCCCTCATCTATAGCCTTGGTAACTGTCTCAAAGAAGTCCACCAAGTTTAGGAGGCATGATCTGCCCTTAACAAAGCCGAACTGGGTAGGGTCCAGTGTTTGGAGGTTCCCAATGTCTCTGTTAATGAGATCCATGGTGATGCACTCCATAGCTTTGCAGACCAAGCTAGTCAGGTTTATAGGTCGATAGTTCCCCTGGGTCCATTGTGGCTCCACCTTTGTGGAGCGGAATAACCGTTGCAGTATGCCACTCTGTGGGCACACAGCCTGTGGAGAGGCTGAGTTTAAACAGTGTGTTTAGGTGAGGGGTTAGTTCATCTTTGAGCTCGTGTAGGACATAGCCTGGGACACCATCCGGTCCCATTGATGCTGTGTTTTTGGCTTTGGAGAAGGCTGTTTTAACCTGAGTGTCTGTGATTTCAGGGGCACTACATTCTTCTAGTATAGTTATGGTCCCTTTTGGGTGTGAGAGGGGGGGTGAAGTTTGCACTGAACCTGTCTGCCAGGATGTTGGCTATATCAGTCGGTTCAGTGTATTTTGTGCCATTCTGCACTAACTCTGAGCAGATCTTAGAATTGCCACTTAGATTCTTGACATAGCTAAAGAATGCCTTGTGGTTATCTTTGGAGTCCATGGCAATATTTCTTTCGAAGCTAGCCTTGGATGATTTTATGAGGGAACATAGCTTCTTGCTGATGCTAATCAGGGATGTCTTCCCTTCTTGGGATTTTACTCTTTTCTGTACTAGTTTCCTCCTAATATATAGCTTGTTTATGGCAGGGGTCCACTAGACTGGTTTCCTTTTCTTGGAGGAGTGAGTCTTGGTTTTGTATGGGATAGCATGATCCATGCATTCTTGCAAGTGCCCGTAGAATGCATTAGTAAAGGATTTTGTAGCTTGGGCAGTGTTATCCTTTAACATGGGGGCTTTGAAACTTCCCACCTCGGTCTTAAGTAACATGAAGTTTGCTTTTAAAAAGTTTTTCACGGTGGTTTCTTTGACCGGGGGTGGTGGCGGAATGTGGATATCCAGAGTGATTAGTTTATGGTCAGATCTAACCAGCGAGGGTTGACCTCTGGTGTGGAATACTGGTCACCCATGTTGGTGATGACTATGTCCAATATGTTGTCACCTGTGGCGGAGGTGGTGACCAGTTGATCCAGGGCATTTGAGTTTATAAATTCTAGGCAATGTTGGACAAGGGAGTATGTACTTTAGTAGTTCTCCCAGTTAATGTTTGGGTAATTGAAATCACCCAATATCAGGGTGTTTGGTAGGACCTTTATGTTTCCCAGTGTTTCCAGGAATGTGGAGTGGGGGTCCTGGGACATGGTGGGTGATCTGTAGCAAGCTATAATTTGAATAGCAGTTTTGCCCATTGTGAGTTGCACGTGGATGATCTCTGAAGCATCGTGCTGTGCCACTAACCTGGAGGTGTGGATATCCTTGAATATGGATACTCCTCTGCCTTTTGTATTTCGGTCCGGGTTTTGTGGCCAAAATGTATGGTATGAGTTGTAGCCTGGTAGTGCTGGGGTACTCTCTGGAGCCTTAAACCAGGTTTCTGTTACTGCACATATATCGATTTTCTCCATACTGAGGAGTGCCTCAAGTGCGTGCATTTTGAGGTTTAGACTTCTGGCATTGAGTAGCATTACCCTCAGTGTTTTGTTCCTTGTGCTATTTATGACAGTAGGTTTGTCTTTTGAGCCTTGCCTAAAAAAGTCACTATGGGGTTGGCAAGATCCTGGGCCAGTATTCGAAAGCCTAAGGGTGACAGGTGCAAGCTGCCTCTAGCGAAGCAGCGTGGCTTGTCGAGCATGTCATCCTAGGCTGACAGACACTAGATCCCCTTTGAATGACACAAGAAGCTTAGCCAGTTGTTGAAATTGATAATTATTTCTCTGTACCATGGTATCATTCTTGCTAATTAGCCTAGTATACACCTACGAACCTATACCATCAGATGGTTCCAAAGTTTTATAGAAAACAAAACATTCCAGGTGCATTCAAGCAACCATCTATCCACAGTTGGTACATTTAGCACAGGGGGCACTCAATGTTTGGTTCTAGACCCCCTACTTTTCTCCTTATTCATCAATAACCTACCTAGCAATTTAACATTATTCTGTATGCCTTTGACATTCTACTACTTCAGACTAGTAAATGCCTTTTCAACTTGCAATCTCAGTTGCAACTCACCTTCTCTAATCTATGCCAGTGGGCTCCTGATAACAAACTGCTAAACCATTAAAAGCAATGTTGTGATATTGTCATCTCCATAAAAACTTCCTCAATTGCCAATAATGAAAGAGATGGATAACTAAAATAACATCATACCCACAGTAAACGAATACAAGCACTTAAGTCTTTGTTTGACTGTTCCCTTAACTTCTCCGTCCATGCAGATACTATTATCAACTGAAACTGTACTACAGAATCTCCCATCCTCTTTCTTGTATGGCTAGAATTGCCCTAGCTAAATATGTTCTTCTTCCTAAGGTAGAATATGGTCAACCTCTTCTGAGCCTACAATCATCCTAAAATACAAAAACACTACAGAAGTCTGAAAACAAAATTGCAAATTCGCCCTTCTTTCAGACTCCCACATTCATCAATGTCTCCTTTTAAAGTAACCAAAGTCTCAGTAACTGAAACATCCATTTGTTTACTTAGGTCAGTAATATTTAAAATATTACATGAAGGATATTGCCCTCTCCCCATCACAGAAACAGCATACTTCCTAAAAGACTCCCAACTTTAACATATGTCATTTAACAGAACATCCTTTTAGAACAGTTGTAGGTAAAAGAGCCTTTCCTAGACTAGGACCTGCTGTGTGGAATAATCTCCCTCCTGGCAACCCTCATGGACCTCAGAATGTCTCTTTCATGACAGCTCCATAATGAATATACATCTAAATCCTTTATAGACAAAAGCTAATATCTCTGCTGCCTACTCCTGTCAGTCCAGCCTCTTCTTTCTGTAGAATTCTGTCAGGCCTCCTGCTCTTCCTTGTTTTCAGCATTAGGTATTGAAACAATTACCTTTAATTACCTGTATATAATGTGAACATTCTATTACTTAATAGTGTAGTCTTCTGCATTATAAAACTGCCATATCTGTAACATTGTAATCTGTATACTATAACTCACATACTGTATCTCTGACATTGTTATATTTGCTAATGTAGGCCTAGGTCTGAAAAGGCTCTTTAGACCAGTCCACCTAGCTGGTTTTCAGACAGAAATAAATAAAACACATGGCTATATGAGATAACATGCATTTTCTGGGCTGACATTTCATTTACCAAGGGCTACCATGAAGAATGCAGTCTAAATATGGCCTGGGAAGTTAGCAGAAATGAAGCTCACTAAAACTAATAGCCATTATTCAGATAACTGATTTCCTACAAGTTAGCATTTTGATGCAATTGTGTATAATTTCTCATAATTTTTCACTTTGGCTGTCCATGTACTTGGGAAAGACTGTCACACAATGTGCTGTGTGTAGTAGGGGTGGGTAACTGTAAATTTGATCTGGGACACTCCTCTCAGTCTAGTGTCATTACCTCATTCTACCTGATTCCATGGAAAACATTTGAGAAGGCCAACCCAGTTAGCTTCTGCTCCTCTGTCCTTTCCCCTTTCCACTTTACAAAAAAAAAAAAATCTAAGCTTGTTTCCTGCCTTTCCTATAAGTTGTCTAGTCCAGATACAGATTTGCTGTATCCAGGGCTGTTTGTAAGCTTCTGAGCCCCCAAGCCTTTCTATGTTGGAGGGAATCCTTCTAGCTTAATTTTGTTTCTTAGAACTAGCCAGTTTTCTAGTTTCAGCACTCAGATCTGTTTCTTTGAGCTCAGCACTTGTTCAGAACTCATTGTAAGCACTAAATAAGCTACAAATTACTACAGCACTCCACTTTCCTCACTTGTCTAGAGAAAAACAGTTTTTAGTACTTAGTCATGCCTGGATAGGTGCTTATTTATTAAGGGTCAGCTCCCGGTGTTTTCTTCTGTCTACCTGATGAATCTGGGCATCTTGGGGCAATGCAACAATTGCCTCATGTACACAGACAACCCTCTCCTCCTACCACGCAACACTACAACCTGTGAGAGATGCACTTATATAACCAAACTGGAAGCACAGCTCTCTTCACCCAAAACTGGACTAGACAGTCAAGAGGAGAAAAACACTTGCACCACACCACGCTCATCACATAGTCCCTCAAAACCTACACCACCAAAACACACACATAGAAACACAAAACACACACCTATATTTGTGGAGGCTCTCAAAAAAATCTACCCAAGCAACAGGGACCTCCAGAGCAGAAATGCAAGCAACCTTCACCCCTCCAACACAACCCAAATGACACATAGCCCACAAACTTAGTGTGCCACTCAACCACAGCCCATAAGGCATAACAATGTACCTAACACTCTAGTCATAGGTGACTCTATAGTTACGCACACTGATGTTCCACTCACCAGGCTAAACAAGGAGAAAGTCACTGTCAGCTGCCTATCAGGTGCCAGGATCCGCCACATAACGCATGCACTCAGGTCACTCCACAGCAAGTACAAATATGACTCTGTCATTCTCCATGTTGGTGTGAATGACCTGAGATGTACCTCCCTGGACTACATGAAAAGAGACATGGAGGAGCTTTCTGATCTTGTATCCCAGGCAGGTATGACCCTAGCCCTGAGTAGCATCTTTCCATCACCCAGAATGATACCACAGTACAAGGACAAAATGATTAACTTCAACAATTGGCTAAGCTTCTGGCGTCATTCTAAGGGGATCCACTATCCGTCTGCCTGGGATGACATGATCAACAAACCACGATGCTTTGCCAGAGATGGCCTGCACCTGTCACCCTTGGGATTCCGGATACTGCCTAAAGCTCTTGCCACCCCTATAGTTCCTTTTTTAGGCAAGATTCAAATGACAAATTCACTACCATAACAGATACAAGCAAGCAAAATCTGAGCGTAATGCTACTCAATGCTAGAAGTCTCAACCTCAAAATGCACTCACTGGAGGCACTCCTTAAAATGGAGAACATCGACATCTGTGCAGTGACAGAGACCTGGTTCAAGGCTCCAGAGAGCACCACTGCATTACCAGGCTATAATTCATACCACAACTTTCAGCCACCTAACTTGGACCGAAGCACTAAAGGCGGAGGCGTGTCCATATTCATTAAGGATAGCCACACCTCCTGGCTAGTTGCTCAGCATAATGCATCTGAAATTATTCAAGTGCAACTAACTCTGGGCAAGACCGCAATGCAAATTGTAGCTTGCTACAGATCCCCCACCATGCCCCAGGATTCCCACTCCTCATTTTTTGATATACTGGAAAATATTAGGGTACAACCTAACACCCTAATAATGGGCGATTTCAACTATCCCACCATTAACTGGGAAAACTACTCATGTACCAACTCTTGTGCTCAACGTTTTCTGGAATTCATAAATTCCAATGCCTTGGATCAACATATCCACACCCCCACCAGGGGCAGCAATATCCTAGACCTGGTCATTACCAACATGGGCAACCGGTGTTCCACACCAGAGGTCAATTCCTCATTGGTCAGATATGACCACAAGCAAATCACCATAGACATCCACATCCCAGCCCCACCCCCCCATTAGGGAAACCACCTTAAAATTTTTCTCCAAAGCCAACTTCACGCTTCTTAAGACAAAAGTGGCAAACTTTACGACACCCATGCTGATGGACAGTAGAGATACGACTGCTGAATCCTATACAATTACACTTTATAAGCACTTACACAAGTGCATGGATCGTGCAATCGCTAACAGAACCAAGATGCTATCCTCCAAAAAAAGGAAGCCAATGTGGTGGTCCCCTGCTATAAACAAACTCTACAACAGAAGAAAAAAGCTGTTGCAAAAAACAGTAAAATCCCATGATTAGAGGAAATCCATGGTCAGCCTCAGTAAGAAGCTGAGATCTCTCATAAAATCCTCCAAAGCAAGTTACGAAAACAAAATTGCCACTGATTCTAAAGACAACCACAAAGCATTCTATAGCTATGTCAAGACTCTCAATGGCAGCACTCAGATCTGCTCTGAGTTACAGCACAATGGCACTAAATATACAGAACCAACTGATATTGCCAACATCCTGGCAGATTCAGTGCTAACTTTACCCCTCTCTCATCCCTTAAAGTGCCCATCTTTATACCGGAAGAATGCAAAGTACCTGTAATCACGGCTGCACAGGTAAAAAAATACACTCTCCAAAGCCAAGAACACAGCATCCATGGGACCTGACAACATCCCAGGCTAAGTTCTACATGAACTACAGAACGAACTGGCACCCCACCTAAGTACCATGTTCAATCATAGCCTCACCTCAGGCTTTGTGCCCACTGAATGGCGCACAGCAACAGTTATCCCACTCCACAAAAGGGGAGCCACCACGGACCCCGGGAACTACCGCCCCATTAGCCTGACGAGCCTGGTCTGCAAGGCTATGGAGTGTATAATCATGGAACATGTAAACAATGACACTGGTAATCTCCAAACTCTGGACCCTACGCAGTTCGGGTTTGTAAAAGGCAGATCATGTCTCCTAAACCTGATGGACTTCTTTGAAGTGGTCACCAAAGCTGTAGATGAGGGTAAGGTGGTACACCCAGCCTATCTAGATCTCGCCAAGGCTTTCAACACCATCCCCCACTCTGGAATTATAGACAAACTCACTAAACTAGGTATAAATACCTATGTCACAAGATGGGTTGCCAACTGGCTCACTGACCGAACCCACACTGTGAAAGTAGCAGACTCTAAATCCAACTTCAGACCAGTGACAAGTGGAGTACCACAGGGATCAGTCCTAGGTCCTCACCTGTTTGGTATCTACTTCTCTGAAGTACAGGCTAACAGAGAAGGTCTTTGGCTAAAAAAGTTAGCAGATGACTGCAAACTAGGAGCCATAATCAAATCTCCTAATGATGTGGACATCCTACAAAAGGGCCTCACCGAGACAGATGCCTGGTGTCAAAGCCATGGCCTCAAGCTCAATGCCAAAAGGTGCATTGTCATTCCTTTTGGTAAAAACTCTGTACCCATGAACTACCACATAGGCGGTAGTCTACTTAACATCGAAAGTGTGATACGAGACCTTGGGACACAGGCGGACAGTAGTCTCTCCTTTGATAATCACATCGCCACAGTAGTCAGGAAATCCTACGTGGCACACCATCACAAAAGGTTTCTATTCCAGGAAAAAAGAGTTCATTGTTCCCCTCTACTCATCACTCATTAGACCCATTATAGAGTACAATGCCCGTTTTGGTATGTACCTCAAGACATCTACAACAACTGGAAAGGCCACAAATACCTCACAAAGAAGATTACTGGCCTCAAACAGATGCCCTACGCTGACCATCTCAAAAATCTCCAGCTTTACTCTGTCACATATCGTCTACTCAGAGGCAATCTCTGCCTAACTTACAAAGCTATGTCAAACCCAGAGCTGCCGGACATTCTCCACATAAAGAAATCCCAATCCCTCTGAGCTACACGCTCTAGGGACCTAAACCTTGTCACTACAATAAACAGAACAAGCTGGAGGGATAGATTCCTATCTCAGAAACTTCCTATACTCTGGAACAAACTACCTATCTATATCAAACAAAGCTCCTCATTAGCACTCTTCTAGAAAAATCTTGATTGGATGGGAGATAGGAAATTCACCCAGGGGATCACTTCTGTAGCTCTGCTTGACAGGGGCACAGGAAAATAATTTTCTTGGATGGCAAAAGCCAGGTTACCATTTGGCTAGGCTTATATAGGCCCTAAGGCTAATAGCCTAGTACCTACCTCTGAACCTATGAACCTGTGTGTATTCTTATTATATAGGTTAATAGGTTGGTACTAGGCTATTGGCCCCAGGGCCTATACAAGCCTAGCCATAACAATTCCCTGGATATTTCTTCCCACAATATTTACTTCCGTGGACCCCTGTCTATAAGGGTGACTGACATGATCCCCGGGGTGAATTTCCTATCTCCCATCCAATCATCAAGGTTCCTTTTGAAGAGGGCCAAAGAGGTGCTCTGCTTAACATGCATGGGCAGTCTATTCCAGAGTATGGGGAGTCTCTGGGTCAGGAACCTATTCCTCCAGCATGTTTTGTTCATTGTGATGACACGGTTTAGATCCCTGGAGTGTGGTTCTGAGGGATTGGGATTTCTTTGTGGAGCATGTCCAACAGCTCAGGGTTTGACATGGCCTTGTATGTTAAGCAGAGATCACCTCTGAGTAGATGATATGTCACAGTATAGCTGGAATTTTTTTAGACGGTCAGCATATGGCATCTGCTTTAATCCTGTGATTCTTTTAGTGAGGTATTTCTGCGGCCTTTCCAGCTGTTGCAGATGTCTTGTGAGGTACATACCAAATGGAGCGGTATACTCTATAATGGGTCTAATGAGGGATGAGTACAGTGGGACAATGACCTCCTTTTTTCTGGATGAAAAGCCCTTAGTGATGAGGTGTGCCACATAAAAGGATTTCCTGACTGTTGTGGCGATGTGGTTATCGAAGGTGAGACCACTGTCCACCTGTGTCCCTAAGTCTCTCATCACACTTTTGGTGTTTAGTGCACTGCCACCTATGTGATAATTCATGGGTACATGGTTTTTCCCAAAGGGGATAACTATACATTTCTTGGCATTAAGCTTGAGCCCATTGCTCTGGCACCAAGCATCTGTTTCTGTAAGGCCCTTTTGTAGAATATCCACATCATTTGAGGATTCAGTAATGGCTCCCAGTTTGCATTAATCTGTGAACTTTGTTAGCCAGAGTCCCTTAGTGTTGGCCTGTACTTCAGAGAAGTAGATGCCAAACAAGAGAGGTCCCAGGACTGAACCCTGAGGTACTCCACTTGTCACTTGTCTGTAGCTGGATTTGGAATTGGCTACTTTTACAGTCTAGATTCTGTCAGTAAGCCAGTTGGAAACCCATCGAGTAACATAGGTATTTATGCCCAGCTTAGTAAGTTTATCTATGATTCCAGCATGGGGGATGGTGTCGAAGGCCTTGGTGAGGTTCAGTAAGCCAGTTGGAAACCCATCAAGTGACATAGGGATTTATGCCCAGCTTAGTAACTGTGATTCCAGAGTGGGGGATGGTGTCGAAGGCCTTGGTGAGATTCAGATAGGCTGTGTGGACTGCCTTACCCTTGTCCACAGCTCTGGAGACTGATTCAAAGAAGTCAATCAGGTTCAGGAGACAAGATCGGCCCTTCATGAACCCAAACTTGGTGAGGTCCAGTGTGTGAAGGTCGCCAATGTCTTTATTTATAAGTTCCATGATAATGCATTCCATGCCCTTGCAGATCAAGCTAGTCAGACTGATGGGACAGTAGTTCCCGGGATCCAAGGTGGATCCCCCCCTTGTAGAGTGGGATAACTGTAGCTGTGTGCCACTCAGTGGGCACGAAGCCTGAGGTGAGGCTATGATTAAACATGACACTTAGGTGAGGTGCCAGTTCTTTTTGTAGTTCATGTAGTAGACATCCCGGGATGTCATCTGGTCCCATGGATGCTGTATTCTTAGCTTTGGAGAGTGCAATTTCTACGTGTGTCCATGATTACCATAATTTGGCAATCATTTGGTATTGAGATGGGTCCTTTAAGGGGTGAGAGGGGGGTGAAGATGGCACTAAATTGAGCTGCCAGGATATTGGCAATATCCTTGGGATCTGTATATTTAATGCCATTCTGTTGTAGCTCAGAGAAGATCTGAGCATTGCCATTTAGATTCTTGACATAACTATAGAATGCCTTGTGGTTGTCTTTGGAATCTTTGGCAATTTTATTTTCGTAACTAGCTTTTGAGGATTTTGAGGGATCTCAGCTTCTTACTGAGGCTGGTAAGGGAGTTTTTTGCATCCTGGGATGTTCCTCTTTCCTGCAACAGTTTCTTCCTTCTGTTGTATAGTTTGTTTATGGCAGAGGATCACCAGATTGGCTTCCTTTTTTGGAGGAAAACATCTTGGTTCTATATGGGATGGCACGATTCATGCACGAGTGGATGTGTTCATACAGAGCCTTAGTGTAGGATTCAGCTCTCGAAATTTCAGATCCTGTCTGCATGGGTGTCATGAAGTTTGTCACTTCTGACTTGAGTTGCATGAAGTTGGCTTTGGAGAAGTTTTTTTTGGAGGTTTCCTTACTGGGGAGTGGGGGTGGGATGTGGATGTCAAGGGTGATTTGCTTATGGTCAGACCTGACCAATGAGGGGGTGACCACTGATGTGGAGCATCTATCTCCCATGTTGGTAATGACCAGGTCTTGGATATTGGCGCCCCTGGTGGGACAATGGGTTAGTTGATCCAGGGCATTGGAATTTATGAATTCCAAGAACCGTTGGGAAAAGGTGTTGGTACCCGAGTAGTTTTCCAAGTTAATGGCATGGTAGTTGAAATCATCGAGTATTAGGGTGTTTGGTTGTATCTTAATATTTTCCATTATGTTTAGAAAACTGTAGTGAGAATCTTGGGGCATGCTGGGAGATCTGTAACAAGCTACAATTTGGATTGCAGTCTTACCTAATGTTAGTTGCACCTGGAGAATCTCTGATGCATTGTGCTGGGCAACTAGCCTGGAGGTGTGAATATCCTTGGTGAATATGGACACTCCTCCACCTTTAGTGTTTCGGTCTTCATTTGGTAGCTGAAAAGTGTGGTAAGAGTTATAGCCTGTTATTGCAGGGGTGCTCTCTGGAGCCTTGAACCAGGTCTCAGTTACTGCACAGATATCGATGTTTTCCATTTTTAGCAGTGCCTCGAGAGAATGCATTTTGAGGTTTACACTTCTAGCATTCAGTAGCATTACCTTCAGGTTTTGCATGCTTGTGTCTGTTACATTGGTGGTTTTGTCCTTTGAACCTTGCCTAAAAATGGCACTATAGGGGTGGCAAGAGCTTTAGCCAGTAACCTGAATCCCATGGGTGACAGGTGTAGACAACATCTGGCAAAGCATTGTGGTTTTTCGATAATGTCTTCCCTGGAAGACAGATACTGGATCCCCTTTAAATGACACCAGAAGCTTAATCAATTGTTGAAGTCAATCATTTTGTCCTTATACTGTGGTATCATTCTGGGCGAAGGCAGGATGCTACGCAGGGCTAGGGTCATACCTGCCTGGGCCACATGATCCGGGAGCTCTTCCATGTCTCTTCATGTAGTCCAAGGAGATACGTCTCAAGTCATTCACTCCAACATGGACAATGACAGAGTTGTATTTGTACTTGTTGTGGAGTGACTTGAATGCATGTGTTATGTGGTGGATCCTGGCACCTGACAGGCAGCTGACTGTAATTTTCTCCTTGTTCAGCCTGGTGAGTGGGACATCAGTGTGCCTGACTATAGTCACCTATGACTAAAGTGTTGGGTACATTGTCTTGCCTTAGGGACTGTTGTTGGGTGGCACACTGGTGTTGAGCTATGTGTCACTTTGGTTGTGACTGGTGTTTGTTGGCATTTCAGCTTCGGAAGTCCTTGTTGCTTGGGCAGGTTAATGTTAAGGGCCTTCGCATAAGTGGGTTTAGTGTTGCTATGTGTGGGTGTTGATGGTGTGGGGTTTGAAGGGATATGTGTTGCTTGAGGTGTAGTGCAGGTGTTAACCTTCTCCTCTTGACTGTCTAGCACAATCTTGGCTGGAGAGAGCTTTGCTTCCAGTTTGGCTATGTAAGTGCATCTCTCGTAGGTTGTAGTGTTGGGTGGTAGGAGGAGAGGGTTGTCTGTGTACATGAGGCAGTTGCCGCATTGCCCCAGTATGCCCAGATTTACCAGGTGGACAGGAGAAATCACTGGAAGCTGACCCTTGGACATGCCTGTTTAGGTGCTTTTTTGTAAAGTATAAGAGCTGTTTTCCCCTTACCTTTGCAAGGTACTTTGCAATTATAGGCTGTTTAGTGCCTACGATTAATTTCTCCTTATTGACAAGGAGAGCTGAGTGCTGGTATCAGTTTCAGGCTTCCTAGTACTTTCCAGCAGGTTCTAGAGCAAGTACTAGTCACAGGGTTTCAGATTTTAGTGCTACTACTGAGAAACCAGCTAGTTGTAAGGGAAAATTTGAAGAGCAGACTATCCGGCACCTGCAATAGTTTAACTGTAGCCCCACGGTGCAGCATGATGCCAAAAATGCGCAAACACATGCGTTTTTAAGCCAGAAAATTGAAAGGGATAGAAATCAGCCCAAAAAGGCTAATAAAATTACAATTTCAGAGCTGGAAACCACTCCTCTAGTGGTAAGCAGTAGGACTTCTCTCTACCACAGTAAGGTCTGGATAGCTCTGAACACAGGAAAATAAAGTCCTGAGACAAGCAAAGCCTGGGATTTGGGCTATACTAGCTAGGAAAGGTGGGGAAACGAGCAAACAACATAGTATTTTTTTTTTCATTAAAACAGGCTAAACAATGCAATAATGCAGTAAATCAACACAGCAGTGGCTAATGCACTTGAGTGTGTAGTCCTAAACAGTAAATGCAATTAAAACTCTACAAAAGTAGCAATTTAAAACTTTTTAAATGAAGCAAGGCAAGTGCACAACTGGAAAACGATTTAAGAGGCAGTGATACAGTATATACAGAGAAGTCTATATATACAGAAAAGCAGCTAAAACACACTTAAACAATTCAGATGCAGTGCAACCTAGAGCACTTGAGTTGTAGCAATATTAAGGCAAATACAGTTTTAATAAATGCACTAAAATATACTCTATATTTCCAAAATGTTTGAGAAGCACAGTCAGAACACAAGGAGATTCGGGCATTTTTTTTTTAAAGAAAGGGAGAAAGGAGGAACAGAAGGCCTTAGATGTTCTCTCTGTATTAGGTAGAATGAGCTAATGACACTAGACTGGGAGGAGTGTCCCAGATCAAATTTACAGTAGGGGCGGGCAACTGCAAAGCCACCAAGTATAACAAGACACCAACAGGGAGAGAGGGTGGGGACCAATACTAAAGCTATTAGCCTACACTCTTTTAGACAGTAAACACTACAGAAATCTTTATGACAGCAGTGAGCCACAAAATGAAAGTTTTTAAACAGATAAAGGAGCAAGGAGACTCAACAGAATGCTTTTAACTGCAAACAAATCGGTTCCCCGTGCAGACTAGTTAATAGCAATAAAATACAGTAAAAAGTATGCAGCAGGCAATAAAAAGTGCTATATATAAATTGCTAGAAGCAATAACCAGTATAAATAAGCCAAAAAAGGATACTTATTGTTATACATCTCAGATCAGAGTTGTAGTCAATGCCTCTCCTCCACTCTGCTCAGTGTGTATAGACAGAAATCCTCTCAAAGTTAATATTAGATTACTATTAAATACATTTTTATCATTAAATCATTATCTTGCATACACTGACATTTTGTAACATAGCACTTGGATGCAACCTTAGTATCATTTTAGAAAAAAGGGACTGTTATATAAGAAACTGAAAACACAGTACTAGGAAACATTAATCAGTGCATATTCAATATTACAGCTGGCTGCAATCCTAAGTGAGACTGTAACATTATCTTATAATTAGCCAAATATTGAATTAGCAAAGGCAGAATGTTTCTTTTTCCCTTATGAGTTTAGAAATTACAGGAAGCAGAGCAATTTGGCAGTACCTCAGAAGCTGTTTTGATTCAGACGTGGCAGAGATGAAAGACAATTAATAAACTGAAATGAATATATGTCATTTACATTTTGTAAGGATGACAGAAATAAAATATGCTATTTAGTTTTAATCAATCTTAAGCAAATTATTGCAAATATTTTATAGTAAAATCTTTAAAAAGTCAGCATGGAATATCCTGTACTGTTGTAACAGTACAGACATATCAGAAAATATATGTAAAACTAGTATTCCAGGAATTATATTCTTAATTTCTGCATTCACAAAAGGATGATTTGGTAGGATAATGTTTCAAGCACTTTCTATGCACACTCTGTTGAGTCCACTCCTTTATTACTCTGTTGATGTGTAATCCTTTGAAATAATTACTTTATTACCATCCCTTTTCCTTTAAAAATTTTGAACAATAGTAGAATAATAAAACGATAACCTGCAGTTAGGATTCAGATGTGCTGGATGCTTCTGCTTGTACTGATGTGAGCTTATTAAAAATAGCACAAGTGCAGCAATATGGTTAACTCCACAGCATAACAGACACCGTATCAAATCTTGACATGGGAACATGATGTCGCAGAACAAACTTATTTTTTATAGACATATATAATAGCCCTAAAATAAGTACTTTCTGTATATATGCAAGCAATATGGCTACTTTGTACTTTGACAGCTGAAAAAGTTAAAACAATAATGCTTGCAGCAGGGATCTGACATGATTTTTGGATGCAATGTACATTTGTCTGTAATGGCATAATGTCAGGATTTTTAACGGAAACGGAGATTTGAGATATTTATTTTAAGTGAAGTGTTTAATCTGCAAGCACTTACATTTTTTCAGAAAGAATGAGGTAAAGAGGGGTAACATGGAAATCTGATCCCTAACTCCTGCATATTTCTATTAACGGAGAAGAAGAACATTCAAGGAACCTAGTGCATAAATACATTCAGCTAATGCAAAAAGTAATGAGAAAAATAACAATGCAATCAGTAGGCAGACTGTGAAAAGTATGTTCTATCATTTGCATAATGAGTTTTAAGTACCTATGCCGCCAATGAAAGGGGGCCCTTGAATACTGTGGAACCCACAGAACTGTGATACATTGTAAGTAATAAATTGGCTAAACATGCCACGGGATACATTCTGCATAAGGTTCCAGAGGCAGGAATGTTTATGCACATGCTTGCATTTAGAACTTCCAAAGAAGCATGCTAAATAGACAACCTAGACAACTCATTCTGTTGTAAATCTGGAATTATCACAAAGATGTTGAAAGTTAGGACAGTTCAGCTGGGCACAAGTAGTACCAACCACTGCAGACAAAACAATCAAACTTACTGTCTAAAAAAAGTAAAACAAATCTTCTGTTACTGGCCAGGCTATGAGACTGCTGACCAAGCTCAGTAAATCACGCTCTGAAAATAGCTTTCTTTCTCTCTTCCTTTTGAATATCCATAATAATTATGAAGCTTCCAAAGAACAGATTCATTTACAGGAAGGCAGTGTAGCAATTAATCTATCATATGTACTAGCAGGTATATATGGAAAGGACTGCAGCTTCATTTTTGTACTTTGATAAAACAAAGGAAGCCAAATATAATTCTGTAACATATATTGAAACAGATGCAAAATTACATATATATAATTTATTTTGTATAACTACAGTATACCGACTCCCATCTGTGGGTAATAGAGGATTATGATTGGGTTGCCAATTGTAACCTGCTTATTGAGCATTAAGACACACGGATGTAAAGAAATTCACCTTGAGCTTTCTTGATATCTATGTCGAGAACACATAATTTAAGGTTATGATCAGTGACACAATCATTCTTTGGAGTGCATGGTGCTTTATCTGCCCTATGTACAACTAGTTATAGGGAAATAAAATCTGTAACTGTTTTGCTGGCTTTCAAATCCATAAAAGCCTTAGTGGATGCTGTCGGAAAGGGAGTGTCACATTCATACTTGCCTTTTATGCCTCTCATCTGCCCAGGTTTTCAGAGAACATTCAGATAATTGCTTCATATTTTCAGTCTGTTCTTCATATAGATTGTGGTTTTCAAACAGACAACTGAGGACTGAAGTCACTAAATAATGAAATTTGAGATTCAGAGTTCATATCCTTTAGAAAATGAATGTGAGCACATACTGTTAACTTTCTAGTTTTTTGCAGACTTTGTATGCAAAACACATGAATATGTCTCTTTTATGCAAAAGTCTGCAAAAAGAGCACTGCCAGAGTCAATTTTTACCCCATTTAGTACTCTCATGCTATCACACAGCACACACGTGAGCTGCTTACAGAGCGATTTCAAAAATTATAAGTCAAGTTAGATATACTATTGCACAATAAAGTGATGTGGTGTAGCAGGGCTAAAAACAGTCTGTTCAGTATCATTATATGAGACATTGCCAAAGTTTTTTTATTTCCTTTTCTTTTTTTTTTTGTTTGTATACTGCAACATTTGTGCTGTGCAAGACTATTATTACTGAAGAGTTTTCTCTTCAATACAATTAAGGCTGTTGATAATCCACCATATAAGGCTGGACTGATTAGCTGATACTAGACACTTCCAGATGGTGCAGCTGTTGGATGATGCCTGTCACACAGTGTGGCCATTCATTATTTCACCAGAGTATTTTCCCTGCTTGTTGTGGATCTTAAATCAATATGACATTAGCTTATTTTTCAAAAAAACTAGAAAATACACTGTGTTTTACAGTGCATATAGTTAATGTTGTAAAATAATTTTGATCATTTTGTTTTTTCTTTAAAACAATGGATTACCCTTCTAATATAATTAATTTACTTACCTATGTATTTGTTGAAGTTGTTAATAGTACAGCCTCATACTCCAAGAGTAACATTTTTATTTTTCTTTAGCTTACTACACTTTAGGACTTTAAAGATAAATAATAGAAAACATTCCAAGTTACGATGAAACAGAAAATAAATGAGACAGGGCAAGTCCTGTCTATTCCACCCCAGCTTCCAATCATTACCTGAAGCTCAAATGCTGAGTCCTTATTTATGATGCTAACAGTTTACTACAGACATCATTTTCCGCCTTGGATAAGTATGAACTTCTGATCTTGTTCTTTTCAAAATAGGATTTCAGCAACTACAAACTCAGTGCCATTTATATCATGTTTCTCAAGTTTTAGATGGTAACTGTTCCTATAGTGTAGTCTTAAAATACTTATCTCCATAGTGAACAAACAGTTCAAGCCATCTGTTTTCAACTCTCGGAAAGTAAGTACATGTGGACAGGAGCACACATTTTAGATCTTTTTTTTTTTTTCAGTTTTATATAATTTTATACAGCATTTTATCCGGAAGCAGATTACTCTTTCTTCATGGATTTTTTACTACCTCCTTCCACTTTGGACCAAAGATTAATGTTATTTATTTTTAGTGGGAACAGGGACTCACTTATACGCCTTATTATGTAGTCCCATTATAAAAAGTAGGACTCAGAGCCATTGCCAAGCTGATTATGTGGAAGCATGCAATAACCAGGAGCACAGACTTTTGCAGGAATGGATGGGGGCACGCCTGGTACGAGGCAATAATGATTTTGACCACTGTACCACCTTATTTTTCAGTCTGACAGTATTATATCTGCTACCTTAGATGCTTCTAGTTATGGTCATTTTCTTTAGATTAGTCATTGTGGGAGCCTGGAATGTAAAGTTTCTAGAAAAAGTTGATCAATACTGACACCAGAATCTGAACCCATCTGACATTTTAGTGTTCTTCATCTTATCATATTTTTCACTGATTGTGCTACCTAACAACCTTTGAAATGAATCAGTTCTATCCCTTAGAAGAATCACAAGCTTCTCTTAGTACTTATGTCTATTTCCAATTAAAACCTTTTTATGTCCACATTCTATAAAGTCATCACACATCCATTGCAGGGAAACCGCCATGATACTGCTGTAATATGTTTAACAAGTTTTAGTTCCATTCAGCTCCAGTTTGTACCCTATACTTCTGAAGGCTGCTCTGAGATTTTGGAGGCCCTAAAGAAATTCACAATTTCCTTATGCACCTAGGTGAACCACTTATATGAAAGAGAAAAGAGAATTATAACAGCATGATTTAAGTTCAGTTAAGTATTTATATTCAAGGTACTGTACTTTCCACAAAAAGGAGATGCTCAAACTGAATATCTTGTTACCAGCAGCCTTTTATTGGTGTCCTTACTTATGTCTAAATATACAAAACTGGAACACAATCACTGTGCGTTTGAAAAGTTCTTTTAATTCTGGTACCTCGGCCTTCGCCTTCTCCTGGAATACAATTTACAATATCAAACACCACCCTTTTTATACTGCATTTAATTGAATTATTGGTGCACCATCCCCTTATTTCACAATTAAATTCCCTTCATTATTAAACACAACCAGATGCCTAGCATCAAGGAAAACTTTGTAAAAGCATTTTTTTGAAAAACATTTTTTTAAACTTCACTCATTTAGAATTATTTCTGCTTCATTGAATATATATAAAAAAATATATGTGAACACATTATGTATACATATGTTCATGCATAAATACTTTTGTATAAATAATGCTATTAAATCAACACATTTGTGAATATTTTCCTAACCAAATGTTACTGCTATTACATAATACATTCTACATACATTCTTTTAAAACTGAATTTCTTCAAAATCATCACTTCTAAGAGATATGTGGAAAATTGTATGAGAAAATGCTTAAGCTTCCATATTCATTCCATTTGGAAACAAAGTTTTAAAATTAAAAATGAACCTAGATTCCATTTGTAACAATTTTTCACGAAATACAGCCTCATTTCCAAATACATTGGGCCTGCCCAACACACAAAATACAAATCCCTCTGGAACCCACCTATGTTCTTCACAAAAATGTGGAAGGGATTGATAATGATGTTGAAAATTCAGATTGTTTGGAGAATTCTTTGTTGAATATGACATTGCATGAGAATGATTTGGTAGATATTTATTATTCTAAATAATTCTAAATGAGTGAAGTTCAAAAAAATGCTTTTTCAAAAAAATGCTTTTACAAAGTTTTCCTTGATGCTAGGCATCTGGTTGTGTTTAATAATGAAGGGAATTTAATTGTGAAATAAGGGGATGGTGCACCAATAATTCAATTAAATGCAGTATAAAAAGGGTGGTGTTTGATATTGTAAATTGTATTCCAGGAGAAGGTGAAGGCCGAGGTACCAGAATTAAAAGAACTTTTCAAACGCACAGTGATTGTGTTCCAGTTTTGTATATTTAGAGATTTTGGAGCATTGAAGGAGTGGAGGTGTTGTATTTTATACTGTCCTTACTTATGAGCAGGTCAAAGTATGTGAAACACGCTTTTATCCAAGCTAGTCTATAGCATGCATATCCCTCTTATTTATTTATTTTATTTTTGTTAACCGGGAAAGTGTACTGGACACATCCTTTTTCAGTGGAGGTCCGGGGAGAAAAGATCCACAGGTAATCAACAAACAAGGAATCAACAGAGTTATTATACATTATACCAAAAATAATGATAATTATGCTGGTAATTTAAAAAATACATCATATTTTAGAGGATACATGTTTAAAAGTTTATGTACATAAAGATGACTAAAACTTTTAGGGAAAAATGCTGCAAAAATATCTACTATAATGTTTGCCCCATTAACCCTGATGATATCATTATGCAGCAAAGTATATTTCTATTTGACAGTCAAGGATGTCTAAATGGAAGACTCATTGAAGTCATGTAAGAAGAACTGATAATCTAAGCATCTCTGAAGTTATAAGCAGATTGACAGATTCTCCTTTATTAACATAATATTAAATGCTGAGTACAAATGTAAGTCATGTGATGTCAGAGTAATTTAACATTGATACTCCACAGCAGCACTTGACTTATGGCATGAAACCCCTACAAAGTCAATACAAAACAAATCTCATGACTACTCAGAAAGAAATCCAAGGAGGTCACTGACTCTAAACTAGTTCATGCCCTGAGCCCATTGAAAATGTATATGAAAGCTCTGGTATTGTCTGACAAGCTGTGCCTCATAACAAGCTCCATCTACTCATATTTTAGCAAAGACAGCCATGAGAGCCATACCTGAGCTATCTACCTGGAAAGGTGTGTGTGCGCGCGTGCATGTATATGTATATATATATATATTATAGCTGCTTTTCTACTAATGGCAGAAAAGAGTCTGAGGAGTTAGAGGAGGGGAGAGGGAAGTCTTCAGCTCCATTCCATTACTGACCATTTTAAGAAATCTAATTTTCATGGGCTGCTTGGCTCCTGTATATAAACAGTTAAGTCTGTAAAATGAGTTGACATATTCTCAAGAAGTTTACATGGAAATATAGGATAATAACCTAAAAGTAACCTAAACTGTAATCCTTGCTTCAAATGCAAACTACAAGCTGCACTTGAATTTTAATGAAATAAAAATAATTGCTAGTGTACTTTTTATAATATATGATTTGAAAAAAAAAAAACAAAAAAATAACGTCTGTATAGAAATACATCATATTTTAAAGCCTGAGCTCACAATTACATTATGTAAAAAAGTCTCCAATAAGGGCTAGACCAATCAAATGCTTGGTGTATTAACCATGGGCTTACCCTTACGAAAAGTAAGTGTTTTCTTTGTTAAATTCAGCATCACGACTTCTTACAATAGAGATAACATCCTACTCAAATTTGACATAGTCATCAGGGACTCAAGCTGAAAACAGATACTGTCTTTGACCACCATGTCTGTGTGGTGGTTACAGCCTCCTTCTACCTTGCATAGCTTATCCTTTTACATTTTCTCAAAGTCCAAAGAAGTTATAGTCCCACTTCATTCATCTGTTATTAGCCTTAACATTGAAAATAATGCACTATTTGGCATGTGCCTTACTAAGCACCTAAACCAGCTTGTGAAACCTCAATGTTCCCTCACCAAAAAGTCTCTGGTCTCAGTCCCCTTAGTTACACTCTGTCACTGTACTCAGTGTCATGCAGACTCCTGTTGTGTGATCTCTGCTTAGATGGCCATACTATGAATGACCCCAGCACTTCTTGAACTTCTCACTTAAACAGAACAAGCTGTGAAGTTCTGGAGATCTAAATCTATGCCATCACATCAAGACCAGGTGGCCACAGATACCTAACACAATGTATCCCCTGTTTCTTGAATAGGCTGCCCTTACTTATTAAAATGAGCATTTTATTTATCTATTTAATTATTTTCTGTTTGGTTACTGGGCAGGTGGTCTGGTCCAGAGACCCTTTTCAGCTATGACCAGGAAGAAGAAGAAGAATTCTCTAACAACTTTGAAGACTAGTCTGGATGAAAACAGTATCATGAATATTTTAATGTCAGTTTGCAACTACCAAAATACTTTTCTATAACCTTTAAATGGCACAGAATAGCACTTTTCTGAGAAAAAAATATTTTTTTACCATAACGGAATGAAAATACGATTCTAATCTTTAGTGAATTTATTTTGAGGACTTGCTACATATTCTTGTTTCTTGTAGACTGAATGGTAATGTAGGCCTATCAGTGGCATCTACCCTTACAGGACTGTGTTTCCAAAACTGTTGCATTTTCTTAAATCTACCAGAAAATATATCAAGCTGCTTAGCTAAAAGATGCACTTAGTCTGAGATTTTATGTATAAAAAGGCACATTCTGGAGAAGTATTTATGATTTAACTTCACATGTAATGTTGCTGCAGTACAGATAATATCTGGACTTGTATTGCTTACATTAATATAAACAGAATATACTGTATATACCAATGTCCAGTGGAATCCAACTAAAAATTAGCATGGCACACTAACTAGAAAAATAAGTATGTATTGGAAGCAATTACTTAAATCAGTTGTTGACTGCTCATGGTGAAACTTTCAGAAAATCATAGATGAACACTCAGGTATGCATTCAAGACTGGCATTATATATATATATATATATATATATATATATATATATATATATATATATATATATATATATATATATATATATATATATATATATATAATGCAGTTCAGTGGTGAATTTGGCTTGGCCCGTGTGCATAGACTAAGTCAAACAGTTTAGATGATAGAATCTTTCCAATGACAGGAAAGGAAACTATTCTTCTAAAATATATGATTATTTGCTATTGAAGTAATGCCAGCTTGGATGGCACAGTGGTGCAGTGGATAGCAGTGTCATCTCACAGAAAGAGGTTCTCCCATTTGGTTTTTACCTGTTGTGTCTTTTGTATAAAGTCTGCATGTCCTTCCTGTCTTCGTGTGGGTTTTCTCCAGGTGCACCAGTTTCCGACCACATTGCAAAGACATGCAATTAGTAAATTAGACACATGTAACATTATCTGAAGGTGTTAGTGTATGCATGTCTGATAAGGAAAAAAAGCCTGCCAATCTACTTCTATTTTCCCTTTGCCTAGTACATTCCATGGATGGCAGTGGCCATTTATTGGGTGCTATAGGAGTCAGTTGTGACTCATAAGCATGACTAGAATGGAAATTGCTAACTCAGTAGAGATGAGTTTTCATTTGTATTGCATTCTCCAGTTTAACCATAAGTCATGTAGCTCCCTCGTGGAAAATGATCAAAATGCAGTATGGTAAACTGTCACTGTGAAATAATTGTGAAAACCATCCTTTGATTACCTGTGCATTGCAGACAATATCACAATCCCCTCCTACCAATTTCTATTAGTTTATGAGAATCAGACTTGAAAACTTTTGCAAATGAAGTCATTCCACACTTGACTGTAATTCATTGCTGAAGTTCGCTCGGTAGTATTGCATTGCCCATTACAGGATGCTTTGAAGGTGGTATTTTTTCATTAACAGCTGTTTTCACTATTCTATAGAAATAAAGTGAGATTTATACTTTTTATGTCAGCTAAACTCATACAGATATATTCTTTATCTTCATTTCTCTCTTTTCTATGAAAAGAAGTTAGGCATCCACCATTAATGGACAGAGGGCACACTGCAACATGGCAGAGTGTCACTTTAAAATGCCTCTAAATTCTAGGCTTCAATGTGTTAGTATTTTTGGGAATATCTCAATTACTTATTGACAATTAATTATTTATTTATTTGCATTTGTTTACCGGGATGGTCCACTGGGCCAAAAAGTGCCCATTTTCAGTGGAGGCCTGGGGAGAAAAGCTCCACATACAAAAGAAATTTAAATACAGTAACATTTTCTACATACCTAGAGAGATAACAACTTAAAAAAACAGACATACAATTTTATCATAAATTTCTAGCTAGAATAAAAAAGGCAGTATACATTATATACAAAATATACAAAGTACAATATATCATCTGCTTTGGATAATGTAGAATGGAGAGAAAAAGATGGCTGCATAACTGTTAAGCATAGGGGAGAAAAACGTTGGTGAGAGCAGGTGGGGGAAGATGCTCTGTAGTACAATTCTTAGTATAATACTCAAGGAATTATACTTGGATACTGAGGTACATAAATAATCTAAGATTGTCATTCTTCATTAAATCTTAATTGAGTCTCATTATTTCATTTAGATTCCGTAATAGTTGTTTAGCTGTTTTGATGCTGGCATTCTCCAGTAGCAGAACAGATCACTATACTAGGGGATTAAATATAATTATGTCAGATATAAAGTCAGCTCAATGAATTGTGGGCTACTGATTCTTAATGGAAACTAAATATTGTCTAAGTCAGTAGAATAAAATCGCAAAATGGCCATAAAAGCTCACATTCTATAGATGTGAATAGGAAGCAATATTACATCTACAATTTCATATCTCTAATTAAAAAGAAATATCAGTAAAATTATAACTGAACACTCAGATGCATGCTTCTATGACAGAGATTCTACCCTTAAGGTCATAATTGCAGATGGATACCAACTT
>NC_056726.1:195865403-195925403 GCF_019279795.1 Protopterus annectens
GTCATTCAAAGGGGATCCAATGCCTGTTAGCCTGGGATGACATGCTCGACAAGCCACGATGGTTTTCTAGGGACGGCTTGCACCTGTCACCCCTGGGCTTTCGGATATTGGCAAAGGCTCTTGCTACCCTCACAGTGCCTTTTTTAGACAAGGCTCAAAAGACAAACTCACCTCCAGAGGTATCACAAGGGATAAGAAATTAAGAGTAATGCTACTCAACGCCAGAATTCTAAACCTCAAGATGCACGCACTCAAAACTCTCCTTAGCATGGAGAACATCGATATCTGTGCAGTAACAGAAACCTGGTTCAAGGCTCCTGAGAGCACCCCAGCACTACCAGGTTATACCTCATACCATGCTTTTCGGCCCCAAAACTTGGACCAAACCACAAAAGGAGGGGGGAGTATCAATATTAGTCGAAGATACCCACACCTCCAGGTTGGTGGCACAGCACGAAGCATCAGAGACTATCCATGTGCAACTAACAGTGGGTAAAACTGCCTTCCAGTTTATAGCCTGTTACAGACCACCCTTGCAAACCCAGGAACCCTACTCGGCCTTCCTGAGAACACTGGAAAATATGAAGGTCTCTTCAAACACCATTATATTGGGCGACTTCAACTACCCAAACATAGACTGGGAGCATTACTCTAGCTCCAACACCCTAGCCCAAAGGTTCCTAGAATTTATAAACTCAAATGCTATGGAACAACTTGTTACCACTCCCACAAGAGGGGAAAACATACTGGACCTGATCATCACCAGCATGGGAACTCTGTGCTCCAGACCAGAAGTGTATCCCTCATTGGTAAGATCAGACCATAAACTAATCTCACTGGATATTCACATCCCGACTCCACCCCTTGCCCTGAAAACCACAGTGAAAAACTTCTCTAATGCAAATTTCACACTCCTCAAAACCGAGGTGGAATCCTTCAAAGCCCCCGGGCCTGTGGAAAATACGGCCCAGACTGCAGAATCCTTTATAAACGCATTCTATGCACACCTTTAGGAATGCATGGATCATGCAATCCCAAATAAAACCAAATCCCAATCCTCCAAAGGCAGACGTCCTGCCTGGTGGACCTCAGCCATAAACAAAACTATACAATAGAAGGAGGAAGCTACTACATGATAGAGCAAAATCCCAAAAAGGGAAGGCATTTCTGATCAGTATTAGCAAAAAACTATGGGCACTCATAAAATCGTCTAAGGACAGCTTTGAGAGAAAAATTGCACAGGACACTAAGGATAATCACAAGGCTTTCTTTAGTTATGTTAGGAACCTGGGTGGGAATTCACAGATATGCTCAGAATTAGTCCAAAATGACAATACACCAAACCCACAGACATTGCCAACATTCTAGCGGACAGGTTCAGTGCAAACTTCTCCCCCCCCCCCCACCAAAAGGGCAAATATCTATCCCAGCAGAGTGCTGCCCCCCTGACATCTCAGATGCTCAGGTACGAGCTGCCCTCTCCAAAGCAAAAAACACAGCATTAATGGAACCAGACGGTGTCCCGGGCTGCGTCCTACATGAACTCCAAGAGCTAAACCCAAACATAAAACTACTGTTCACTCTCAGCCTTACTACAGGATATGTACCCAAAGAGTGGCGTACAGCAACAGTGGTCCTTCTCCACAAAGGTGGTGCCTCAACAGATCCTGGAAATTATCGCCCCATAAGGCTGACTAGCTTGGTCTGCAAAGCTATGGATAGGATCATCATGGACCTCATAAATAAAGATATTGGGGACCTACAGACACTGGATCCTACCCAGTTTGGCTTTAAGGGCAGATCCTGCCTCTTAAACCTGGTTGATTTCTTTGAAACAGTCACTAAGGCCATTGACAAGGGGAAGGTTGTCCACACAGCCTACCTGGACCTCACAAAAGCCTTCGATACAATACCCCACTCGGGCATTATAGATAAGCTCACCAGCTTAAATATAAACCCCTATGTCACTAGATGGGTTGCAAATTGGCTCAAGGACAGAACCCACATGGTTAGAATTGCTGGAGCCATGTCAGAGTCCAAACCAGTTACAAGTGGTGTCCCACAAGGCTCAGTCCAGGGACCTCTCTTGTTTTGTATATATTTCTCGGAGGTACAGGCCAACACGGAAGGACTGTGGCTGACCAAGTTTGCAGATGACTGCAAACTGGGCGCCATAATCAACACTCCAGCCGACACAAGCATCCTCCAAAAGGGCCTCATAGAAACAGGCAACTGGTGCCAGAGCCATGGCCTCAAGCTAAACGCCAAAAAGTGTATAGTCATCCCCTTTGGAAAAAACAAAGTGCCCACAAATTACCACATAGGTGGTAATCCATTAAGTACAGAAGAAGTAATTAGGGACCTGGGGGCCCAAGTTGATAGCAATCTCTCATTTGACAACCACGTGGCCAAAGTGGTTAGAAAAACATTTTATATAGCCCACCTAATCATGAAGGGATTCCCATCTAGATCAGGGGAGGTCATCGTGCCTCTTTACTCATCCCTCATCAGTCCCATAATTGAGTACAATGCCCCTTTTGGGATATACCTTACCAGACACCTGCAGAAACTGGAAAGACCCCAAAAGTACCTCACCAAGAGGATCAAAGGGCTCAAACAGATGACATATGCTGCCCGGTTAAAGAACCTCCAGCTCTACTCAGTGGCATACCGCCTGCTCAGAGGCGATCTGTGCCTGACGTATAAAGCCATGTCCAACCCGGAATTAATGGACATGCTGCACCTCAGAAAATCCAAATCCCATCGAGCTACGCGCTCGAGAGACTTGAACCTCAGCACTGAAATAAATAGGACATGCTGGAGGGACAGATTCATAACCCAGAGGCTCCCTTCACTCTGGAATAAAATCCCAGTCCAGGTTAGGCAGAGTCCCTCATTGACTCTCCAAGAGGAATCTTGAGTGGATGGGAGATCGTAGGCTTACCCCGGGTATCACTTCTGTGTCACTGTTAGACAGAGGCACAGTATACTAACCTCGAAAAAGGGCACAGCAAAATTAATTAAAAATGGGTGGCAAAAGCCAAACACACTCTGGCTAGGCTTATAAATGCCCTAGGGCAGATAGCCTAGTATGAACCTATGTAGGGGGCTGAGCCCTCACACCCCCCTACTTTATTATTTTCACTCCGAGATCGCACTACAGTTGAGAAAAGGGAAAAATTCCCTTAACCGCACTGTAGTACTTTCTCCAGAAAAGTCACTCTCCCAAAACCCCCTCAACCTCCAGGCATACTTATGCGAAAGTGCTTCTTCAATGAAAATGAAACGGCCATTCGCTCATTAATCCCAGACCTATACATGTATGTATGTATGTGTGTATATATATATATATATATATATATATATATATATATATATATATATATATATATATATATATATACACACACACACATATATATATATATATATATATTATATACACACATATATACACACACACATATATATATATATATATATATATATATATATATATATATATATATATATATATATATATACACACACACACACACACACACACACACACACACACACACACACACACGTGTTTTGTTTACAAAGTAATGCTAATTCAATATAGATATATTATAGACAAATAGTGCATTATGTACTGCTGATATAAGTTACATAGCACTGTCTTAGAGGCTGAGAATAATGCTTTTTCCATTGTTAAATAGCTGTACAAACTTATAGCCTGTATATTGCACATTGCAATATCTCAATCACAATTGAGTTTTCTATGAAACAATTTAATCTTTCCTCCCTCAAACATATGCTGCATCAAGGAATGCCACTCTGCATTTATGAGCATAAATTTAAGTCACTGCTAATGTTGGAGCAGTCATATTACAGGACATTATGCTGATGGCATATTTCAGTAACATAATAAATCCAGCAGTCTGGAGAAATAAACTTTTACTTGTGAAGTAAGTCTTCCTCAGTAGTATAATGCTGATGTAATGCATTCCTCTCTCTGACAAACATCGTCCACCTCTTTACAGAAACTGACCATAAAGCAGCTGTGCAGACTGCCACTGTGAAATGAGTTTGTAAGTTCAAGTTAGTGTCTGTAAACATTTGCTTTCATTGAATATGTATTGGAGAGGATGTATCAAGTTTGATAAACATTCATGCAAGTAAACTTTAATATTTTTGTGCATACTGACCTTAATATCTGTTCACTCTTAGGAAATTAATAGTAGCTCAGCAATGAAGTTGGTTTGAACATGTTGGACTGGTCAGAGTTTTGGTGGTAGCATTTTACCAAATCCAGAAAACAAAATACAATGGAACAGTATGCATATGTTTTATTTATGATGAGCTATGAACTTAATACAGATATTTCATGTACAGAGGACTGCACTACATACCCTAAATTTCATGGCAGTCACCTTTTGTTGAAACCATAAAAAATTTAGCCAGTCCTACCGACCATTTGAAATGTCCATAAAAGTTCATATTAACAGGAGACAATGTCAGTCACCCATTGATCAGTCTTAGTAATGCTTTCATGGAATTATATTCATATACTAAGTCAGATACTAGACCCAAGACTGCTCTTCCACTCTTAAGGAAATTTTTGCTATCCACAAATGACAAAAAAATCAGAGGTTTTGTTTAATAACTTTTTTTACATTTGTTTGTTAACTGTCACTGAGTGGTCTATTTGGGACCGTACCTCTGAATCACATTTGTTTTTTATTGGCTCTTGGTATTTTTATTACATGGAAGGTGTTTCCTGGATTATCAATTGAAATATTCATTATAAACTCTTGTACTTCAAGATGCAAAGATAGTGGGACAGAACGTGAGAAATGGAATAAGTTTGCAGTGACTCAAATCTTATGGACATTTATAAGTGTCAGATTGTAGGTATAAAGAAAAACAATTTGTATGCTGTACAACTGTAACAAATGATAACTGTGTAAATAAAAGTGTGGGTTGTGTCTTCATTTCATTCATGAAATGCTACAAAAATAATTTTAGGTCATTTTACTCTTAGACTGCTTCCTAGAATAAACCTTTTTCAGATATGACTCACCTCCTTTTACTGTGAAGTCATATACATTTCTACAAATAGTTGTGATGATTTTAATGGAAAGTATTTCAGATTTCACACACAGCTTTCTCTCCTCAGACGAAACACTTTTACTTTTAACACCAACAGTCTTTGATTAAGAGCAAGAAATTCTGCCTACTAAAATATTTCTGGTTGTCCATACATCCTGTCCCTAGCAATCTTGACCCATGATCACCTATACATGATCAATTAATTGCAGGTCAGATGTTTTTACATGCAGAATGCCAAAACAAGAATAACCACTTTTTCATAGGGTACCTTTAATGTTTTATTGTAAGCAAGAAAAAAATCCTGCCTACAATGTATTTCAGCTTGTTCAGACAGAGACGAGATGTACACAAGTACTCCCTGTCTTTCTTTCTTATGCACATATGCACACACGGACACGCAAACGCAGAAACGCACAAATGCACACATAATATGCATATACAAGCACACTCATTTTCACATACACAGACACAGCTAAAACAGATTAAAATCCATATTTCTTCCTTCTGTGAGTAGTAAAAACTGTGATCATTTCTTTTAACAGACAATCTTCAGTTGTCACATTTTTTACTGGACAGGCCTCACTTAGTAGTCATTGAAAAACCTTCTCCCATTCGTAATATATTCAGCTTGCGTCACACACTGTGCTTGAGAGTTCCAGATCCATCACTGTTAAAGCCGTGATCAATGGCCAGTTGTACCCAGTTGCTTTCACGCACAGACAAATACAGCCCTCATGTCATCTTTTAGCAGTGTGCATCTCATTTGTTTAACAATGATTAAGTTCTATTTATTTTGCCCACAGAGATGTAATCAGTTTGCTTCTTATATACATTTTACTTCTTATTAAGCAGTTCTGTGATTATTTTTCTGAGGAAGTAAGATAGTTGCTTTTATAGACTGACCAGGCCACCTATCCATAAAATAACCACATTTGAGCTGGGTAAACATCCAGTGTTTTACTGTGATCATGAGAAAGTCCAGCTATAGTAATACATTTCATCCTAGTTTAAACACATAACCACACAGACAATACATAAATACTCAGAACAGTCTCTCACACACACACACACACACACACGCACATGCACACACGCTGTACTAGTCCAGATATATGACCATTTAACTGTGAACAAGTATAGCTCTCATAAGCTGTACTCACATAGACTATCACTATTTACCAGCTACTGTTTAACACCATTTCACTGAATAGACCTCTAACTTAACAGACATCTGATAAAATACATTTTCCAATGGAAATGTAATGTAATCAGCTTGCTTCACACACACGCATACTGCCCTGGGCAGTCAATATCCGCGATTGTTTAATGGTGGTCTCAGATGCGCATTTCCCTATCCCCCAAAATAACCACAATTTTGAATGGTTACATCTATCATGTTTATTGTCGTGTGGAAAAAATGTATCTAAAGTATTTCCACTTGTTCTCCCTCTCACACATGCACAAACACACGTGCACACACACACACACACACACACATACACACACTGTCCTGGACAGTCAGTATCAGTGATGGTTTAACAGTGGTCTCAGATAGGCATTTCCCCATCCTCCAAAACCACAATTTTAAATGGTTACATCTAATATATTTATTGTCATGGGGGGAAAAAATGTATCTAAAGCATTTCCACTTTTCCTTCTCACAACCACATGTACACACACATGTACACACACTCATGCATGCGCACACGCGCACACATGCACACACACGCACAGGAATACACACACCCACAAAAAAAATATACCTCCAAATAACTGTTGGTTATAATGAAGTAACAGTAAGTTAGCTATTTTAAGCACATACTTATTCATCAGAGTTATCATATTTAACTAAGTATGCCTCAGATATTCAACAGTGACCAAATGAGAGAAATGTTGACCAGAGTAATCCATTCAGCTTATTTAAAACACAAATAGGCCTCCCTACTTGTGATCATTTAATTATGTTCCTTCCAGTAGCTCAGCTGGTAAAGAGAAGGACTGTAATTTCCAGAGGCATCCTTAGATCACTGGTCCATTTCCATGTCAAAGAATAACTTTTATGTCTTCCTTATTAAAATAGTGGGGAGTATCCCCACCACTCATGGAGAGACCAGGGTTTGATCCCACAAAAAGGGAGTAGATTTACCTTTATCAGGCAGTTAGCACAGAGGACTAACACTCTGACCTGGTTTGAACTACTTCCTGTGCCACAGGTACAGGTTTTGAATATTTCCACTTTCATTTGTCTACTCTGTGAGTTGAGCAAGACACTTAAGCAAATACTTCTTTGGGGCAATTGGAAAATTGGGGTAGAGTCCCTAACGGTCTCCCGGACTGCATGCTTAGCAAATACTTATGAACTTATAAACTGACATTAAGGTAACTGCTGTCATCTACAGAGTATTCTTAAAACAAATTTCTACACACAAATAGATTAACCACTTTCTCATTATGTCCACCTGGAGTGGCTGATGACAGACAAGTTAATTAAGTTTTTCCTATCATTTATGCAATTTCACACAAATTCATCCTCCAAAATTTACGATCATTTAAGTTTCATTAAATGACACCAGATCTATGACCTTATCCCCCCAATTTAACACCTTTTGACTGTTTATGTATCTACTGACTCACTGATCATTTCAATGAAATTCTTGTTTTTAGCTCATCACACACACACACACACACACACACACACACACACACACACACACACACACACACCATTAATAATTAATTTTGATTTATTTGGTGGCCCAGTGTACATATGGTTCACCTTCAAAATACAAGATTCCTTACTAAAGTAAATAATTGAAATTGAGGGGAGCCACATCACTGACTATCTAGACCGGAGAGTCTGATGCCTCATTTATTGGTGGAAATGGATGTAGAACAGCACACAATTTGCTGTCTGTAAGCAAAGGAGCAGCAGTCCTATTGTCTCTTCTGGCATACCTGAGCTTACTTTTGAGGCCATTTCTAATTAGCTGGTGCCTGTTTTTCAAATCTATTCAAAGAGAATGATTGTGTACCCAGTTGCTCAAAATTCTGAGTTGGCTTAAGCTGCGCATTCCTGCACCTTATCCAAGAAGGAGGAATAGAGTGGAGGAATTCAAGTATAAGTCCTTAGCTGGGCTTGAACAAGTAGTACAATGAGTTAGACAAAACTGTGAGTGTGCAGGGTTGGGCCAATTCAGAGAAGCATGTAACAGTGCCATATAAGCAAGCAAAATTGTGTAGTCAGTTTTATATCCAAATGATCATAGAATGATGCAGAAATGAGTAATATTATGATAATAAGCCCCATTCTGAATGCAAGTGAGGATAAACAACATGGCAGAGTAACTCAGAAAAGTACAACAATTATATCATTTGCAGTTGCCAGTGATTGAGAGCTCATACTATGATGCTTGGTACAACAATGTGTGTTGGAGACTGTTCTTGCAATTAGTATCTGGAACTGGACACTTTGTGGTGCTCTGCATAACAGAATGAACTAAGTGTGTCTAACATACTATCAGGGACATAGTATGCTGGTATCATTGGGGTAGAGATATTGGTAGAAGTGCTGTCTATGCATAGAATCTCACTGGACACAGAATATTGATCACTGAAGACACCAAGGTACGTCTAGTTTTGAATATGCTTTTTAAGGGACCAGCTTTGGAAACAGTGGTTGTATTCCAGGTGTTGCTTAAAAGAACACTACAGCTGTTCCTGTATGTGATGCAGCATCTGGAGGAAAATATTTTGCTTCAAGGATCACAGAGCAGAGAAATAACTTTATGTACACATTATATGAAATGCCCTGTTTCCCAAAGGATCAATTGACCATTGACTGCACCTACATTGCTATCAAGACCCCACCTGGTCCACATGGATGATAATGCATCAGCTGGAAGGGTTTCTACTCCATCAACTGCCAGACAGTATGCAGCCCAGACAGTACCACATAAAATGTGCAGCCATGTCAGTGACTCAACAGGCAGCACAATCACTTTTGGTGCCGGAAGATCAAATGGCTTGGGTTCTATTCTCAGTCAATGTAACTGAATTAATTTTCAAATTGCTGGCACTGCAATGCATCATTAGGTGGTGCTGCATTTCTGAGTGTGCTGCCCTTTGGATGATATAGCTCAGGTGGATGTAAAAGATTCCATAGCACTTATTGAGAAGAGTACCATGAGCTTCCCAGTGTTCTAGCCAAATTTCCCCTGGTAGTATAAACAGCAGCTCGGTTCTCCAGTAAAAGATGCTTCTACCCTAGTGGGACTAAGTAGACATAAATAAAATAAAGTAAACATGTCTGTGCCTCATCCAGGCAGATCCCATGGCTCCCACATTTGGAACATATCTGACCTATACCAGTGATTTGTGCAGGGTGGCTTCTCACAGATACATACATTTGGCATTGCTGGATATGTGCTGGTGTCATGGCTCATGACACACATACGAAACCCATAGAGCATGGGTGAAACACCATACATCTCTGCACTGTTGTAAACCTGAAAAAAGTCATCAAGTATGTGCTCAAAATGATGAAAGCTTGATTCTGCCACCTAGATTTCCCTGATGGTGTGCCGCAGAATTCTCAAGAAACCTGCAGCAAGATATCTGCTGATGGCTGTATGAGGACACATAGAGGAAGGGATTGCCATTGGAGGACCTGGCAGACCAGATCCTGTGGTGGAGAAGGTGGCAGTTGAGGAGCCATTGAAGGAAATTGCTGAGGGAAGGACCATGTGAGACAGGGGTGGCCAGAATACACAGCAGCACTGACAAAGAGATGGCATCTGTTCTACAACTATGGGTCAGATAAGACAAAGTGGTGCATGCAATACTACACTCAGGTCATGTTGTATACTGCATTGACAGGCCATGCTGCTCATCAAACATTGCCTACCCATACAGCAGAGCTGTGAGGGTAGAGAAAAGTACTCATTGCAACACAGTACTGTCTGTCAGTGCTGTATAACAGAGGTTGTAATGTACCTCACACAGCCCCACAGCTACTACCTAAGTGGGTTAATACTGCCCACACCTCAACCCGGATTCCAGGCAACCATAATTGTAACACATGTTGTGTTTCTTACACAGCTGTCTGCAGAGGACTATGAAGACCCTCCCAAAAGTCTCACTTTTAGACAATCCGTCCCCAGCCCTACATATGTCCTGTACCCCCTTACTCACTTTATATTACACAGTTATGTAATGTGTAAAGCCCTGTGGAAATGTGCTGCAGAGTTCCATCACAAACTTTCCTGTGTCCCCACTCCCTGTCAGCAGGTATATGTACAGCAACCTCCCTCCAACTGCAAAAAGATAAGTTATCCACAAATTCTCCCCACAAGTCCTTATTCCATATATAGGCTTATTACAGTAGCTCTAGTGCTGTGCTTCCTCTTGGAGCAAATTCATCTATATTCACTGCTATTATTTTGCTCTTCAGTAAATTTCCATTGCATAACAAGCACTACAAAGGCCATGGCTGGTATTACCACATAATTCTATGGCATGGTAATTATGCTGATGAGGGCGAGGCTTGTATCTGAGCGTATATATGCACAAATGACCACAAAGTGTATTACTCATACTTAGGCAGGTCAATGAATCCTGCAGGACTGCAAATGCATTTATCAGCCTTGTGACACCTGGGGGCACTATGATACAACCATACAGGGGCATGGATTGCATGGGGAAAATACATTTAGTTCAGCATGTCTTTCAAACCCCAAATTCCACCCTAGTACTTCATTTGTCTTTAAGTTGGAATCAGGCACCATCATGATGCCTGCCAAATTAGTTAATACAAATCTGTGGCCATTATCATCTAGATTGTAACCTTGTGAAGGGGTCATGACCTCTGAGGGTGATAAATGTTGAAAGGCTTCCACTTGCTTCAGGAAGGAAATGCAAATCTTTCTGTACATCTTACATAGGACCTCTTGGGGTGCCTGCTGGGGACTCATATGAGAGTACCTAGTAAAAAGGGGATACCTAGCACTATCTTGTCCAGTGGGGTGAGTGATGCCACATGCATCACCCATGCTGGTGAGCTGCGTAGGTATAGGTACAGTGACCTGAAGAGGCTCCAACTTGACTTACTTAGCTAATAGGAAGAGAATGTTAAAGCACACCAGAGATTTTTTAGTAAGTGATAATGACATGTGGCTACTTGTAATTTAGGAATAAATATTCAACTGCATTCAACGTGTGTAAATCATGGAAATCTTGTTTTGTGTTTTTTGACTCCTAGTAAGATAGAGAACAACCAGATGATCTGCTGGAGGAATCTGAGAAGACTGATGAGGTGCAGGAGAACATATAACATTGATATCATAGCTGCATATGTCTTAGAAACCTTTAGTATTGCCTGTTATTGCAGTGCTGCTATTTAGTTTAAACATTGCATACTGCTTTTTTTATGTGTACCACAACACACACCTTGGTAATTCAGGATGACCTGCTTTACCACCTATCTTACCTCAAAGGATTCCAACCAATGGCATAGTATTGATGACTAGCCTGACAATGGGTGTTCCACAGCCATGCCAGGTGTCATAGTCTGTTTTGGACCTGAGTGTTTACCTTTTTACATTACCATGGCTATATCCATGTCCATTCCCTTCATATACTGTGCTCTGGTATGCCTGCTCAGCATTATTCTTCCACTGTCTGCTTAAGCCCATGCCAGTCAAGTTATGTTTGACATACTATGGGCATGGATTGAGTTGTGTACTGGTGGCTGTCATCAAGCATCATGCCTATGTCATTTTGGATTGTGTGGCTGTCAGCATGGCATGATCAGCTGAACAGCACCATGTAGGGCACTGACCAGTAGCCTGAGTCTGCCACAGGGTTGAAGCTCCTTTGAAGACAACACATGGAAACTGAGTTTTTTTTCTGGTCAGCTTCAATGGTCACTGTGATCAGTCATTATGACACATTCACTGTCCACATGCCGTACACATGGGGATACTGATTAGGCTGTATTTATTCTTCTCCCTTTTGCCACAGTTATGAGGGCATTGTTGGAGATGACGGACTTTTAGCTGGGTGCAACACTGGGTAGGATAGCAGTGAGCTTACACCCCTGTTCCCCATTATGTTCCCTTTCCCATCTCTACTTATTTTGTGATCCAATCCACCCCATCCACAGTTGTGCTTCTTCTGTCTGTGTCTCTCTTCTGTGTCCCCAGTCTGTGTCAGCACTTTCTTTATGCTTTTGTTTGACTTTTGTGTTTGTCTCTGCCTCCAAAATATATACCCTTGCTTCCCTGCAACCCCTCCAAGACTTCTCTGTGTTCCTCTGTTTGCTCTTCTCTCTTTCTGACCTTGTTTACACCCGTTTCTTCCTTATTTATAGCAATAAGATAGTAGGGACTTTGCTGTATAGCTTCTTCACGTGCATACCACATGAATGCTACTGGGTTCATTGGGTCACATGACCTATGTTGTGCAGTGCTAGTCACTGCATGGCCTGTAGAGTTTTCACCAGCAAATTGTCCAATTAGTTTAACTCTGACTCACAATAGCACTCTGAACATATTGTTAATCAGCTCCACTTTGTGCTGAACTTCTCCAAATGCAAAATTTTCCCTTTACACAGCAGTGTGAATTTTCTGAACCCAGCTCCTGTTTCACCTGGGTAAGGAGTTCAGCGTGTGAGTAATCTTGGGAACCAGTGCTGTTTTTATAGTGGGGGCATTACTGACTTGCTGTACATTGTGAGAGAAGGAGCCACAGCCTTACTGTCTCTTCCAGTGTTTAGCTTGCCTTTTAAGAACATTTCTGATCGACTCTTGCCTGTTTTGTACCTATTTAAATAGAATGCTTGCACAACTGAATATTGTATACTTTTGAGAAGCAATACTCTGTGCATTCCTGTTCTTTAACCAAGAAAGAGGAAACCAAACGAGAAATCCAAGTACAGAAGCCCTCGTTTCATATAGGAGCAGACTAGTTGTGCTTACAATAGTGTCATGATACCAGTAAAATATTTACTAGACATATTCCACAATCAAATTCATCACCTCTGCTGCAAAATATATCTAAAATACAAGAAAGTAAACCAAAAGATGATGCTCCCATGGTATCCCTGTAAGTCATTGGATGCTTAGTGATGCACAGGTGTACTACCACACTCCTCATAGCAAACTCCCCCATGCAAACTTGTCTGCAACTGTCAATCCAACCAAGGTTAAGCATGTTGCTTTCATTCACCTTTACTCCAGGATATACTTGACTGCAAAAAAAGTAAGCTTAATTTCCAGGTATATTTCACTTCTGTACTAAAGGTTTACACACTGATTCTGTTCCTCTACTTTAACACATTACCTGCTGTCTACTGCTACATAGCAATTTCAGTTGTTGTACTATGATCAGTTAAGTTGGTGCTATTTGATTACTATTTTTTATAATTTACTGTTTGGCTCATTCAGTTGTTTGTATCCAGTTACCAGTCTTTTGTTCTTTTTTTTGTTTTTACCTTGAACAATATTACTCCAGTTCTATTGCCTGATGGTATTGGCATTGTTGGTTGTTCTTTGTTAGATTAGCAGCTGCCATTACTTGCATTCATTTTTCTTCCTGCCAGTAATGACTTTCAATTGAATTATCACAAAAGCATAACACTTTGTTGATATTTTTAAAGAGCACTCAAGTTGTTCAGTGTTGTAGTTATTTGCGTTCATCTGAGTTGTCATTACAATGGCATTTTATTTCCATTTGTAGCTGCACTGATTGTGTTTACTGCTGCAACATGGTTACAGATAGACTGTTACTCCGCTCATGGCACTTTAGTAGAAGTTACACCTCGTAGTAAATTGTTCTGCATTGAACCTACTCTTGAGTTTACGGTACATGCAGCTGTACTGTAGCCAAGTTAAAAGTAGCAATCCATTTTACTTAGGTTAACCTTCTAGCTGCACAAACCTAGCATGCCCTTTAAGAGCTTTAACTCTTAGTTGCATAAACCCAACACTCCCTTTAACTAGGAGTTGTAACTTTGCTCCAGTTATTTACTAGAAGTAGCTTTTGATATGCCAATTAGTACCCTAGTTGAAACAGTCCATTAGCCAACCATGTCTGTACCCTACTAGAACTGCTACTCATATGAGTACATCACCCTACTTATTTATGAATTTATTTATATATTGCACTTGTTTACTGGAATGTATGACTCAGTAGACAATATCCCCCTTTTCAGCCTGGGGAGGAAAGTCCACAATAAAACACTTAAATAGTAAAACAGTTAATACATTTCAGACAATAACCATAAATATATTTTAGGTCAATGTAATTTAGTCACAGTTTGAGAAAAAGATTTTTTAGACCTGGTATGGAAATAGTACTCCGTAGAATAAAAATGTCATACAGTATTACATTTGGGGCAAAACATGAAAACACATTGCATTATGTATCAATCATAAATAATTTGTTACGAAGCTTTACGGCAGAAAATGTTTGCAAATTCTGAGGTTGACAATAAGTGTAAGAGGTTCTCTTAAGTACAAAGAGCAGAAACTCAGACTGTGGTTAAACCAGGAGGAGTATGAGAGCCATTTAATGATTAGAAAAACTATACAGAGTAGAGAGGCCCAGGAAAAGAGGGTGAAAGAAAGGCAGCATTTAGGTTACCCCAGTAGAGATGCAGGAGCATAGTCAAGTATTTTTAGGTGATCCTTTAATTGTAGTTTGAAAGACTTATTGTTTTTTAATATTAGAGAGGGAGGTGTGACATCCCAGGTTTTAGAGATGGGGAGAAGTGTATGGAGACTCCAGCAGTATTGTTTGACAGTTAGCAACATCCTGTCGAGAGCATATTGATCTTTTTGGACTGCAGAGTTGGAGAAGGTTGCTAACAGTTGGGCATTTGTCTTGCTTATATATGAGCTTATATGTCATGACAGGCTGTGAACAGGTTAAATAGTGCCATAATTCCAGCCGCTGAAGTCACTGTAGTGCAAAGGCAGTGCTGTATCTTTTAATGATAGTTAGCAAAGCAGTAGTGAAGTAAAGAGAGTTGATTGGATTGTAAATTGATTATTATGGGGGCTGCGTATAGGACAGTAAGGAAGAAAAGAGATGAGGCAATGCTTACCCTATCCTGCTTTGTTAGGGTTTGGCTCTATAGAGGGCTCCTAATTTTTGATTTGTTTTTCAGCCTGTTTTATGTGGTAGTCAAATTTAAGGTCTTCATCAGTGGTAACCCATATTGTTTGATAGAAATGAGAAGGAATTTCTTGGCCAGACAATTGCTTAGGGATAAATAAGAAGTTTGGATTTTTAGTGGATTAGCAGAAGCTGTCAGTTAGCCAAGTCTCAGTCTGTGACCAAGCTTCTTGGGTTACTGATGTGGTTTAACCATGTTTTGGCAGAGCAGATTATTTTATTTATTTTATTTATTTATTTATTGACATTTGTTAACTGGGTTTGTCCAACTGGGCTTGTGGCCCATTTTCAGTGGAGACCCGAGGGGAAAAGCTCCAGTAGTACATTTTTAAACAAGTACAGTTTTAAACAATATAGGTATAATAGCAGTTACAGCAAAAAGATTCACATATGTTGGGTTACATGCATAAAGTTAAAGTTGCATTAAAAAGAAGCTTAGTAACATACTTTTACATTTATATAGTTCAATAGGTCAACAATAGCATTTTTTTTGTTTGTATAAAATTATGCAAATGCACAGTAGACACATTGGAAAGAGGTGTAATGAGGTACTAAGTATGGACCTTTTGAGGGTACATAAAGGGAAGGAAGACTAAGTGGGGTCATGGCAAGGGCAGGTCCTGGAATTGAGAAAATAAGCTTTAGTTCATTTTTAAAGTGTGAGGTGTGGGAGATTGAACGTAAGTCGAGGATAAGTTTGTTCCAAGCATGGGCAAGGGAGTGTTTGTACAGTAGTTTGCCTATTGACCGTTTTGGGTGGTAGATATCAAGTAATTGTTAGTTAGAAGTATGGGGGGTCCAAGATAGGATATAGATGGAGACTAAGGAAGATAGAGATGGACAGAAGGAGGTTTTATAAAGAATAGAGTGTAGCATAGGAAATTGATAAGATAGCAGAAATTGGGGAAGTTCAAGCCATTGAAGAGAGTTTAAAGAAATTCAATGGTGTGATTTGTATGGGGAGTTAGTAATGAATCTGGCTATTTTATGGTAAGTCTGGAGTTTGTTTAAAGTGGAGGCCTGGATATTGGTAAGAACTGGGGTGGTGTATAAGAGGGAGGGGAGGAGGAGTGCCTGGCCCAGGGTAAGTCTAGATTCAGGGGTTAGGAATTTTTTGTTCCGATATAGCAGACCTAGTTTCTGGTTTGTTTTTTTATACACTGGAGTATGTGTAGGTTGAACTTTAGTTCATCATCGATAATGACCCCTAGGAGTTTTGTGTGGGTGACAGGTTGGATAGTTGTATTGTTAGAAAATGTAATAAAAAAGGAGGCTTTGTGATGAGAAAGAGAACTAGGAAGGAAAATTAGGTGTTTGGTCTTTTTGGGATTTAGGATCAGTAGGTTGTGAGAGAGCCATTATTCAGTGGATAGTAGGGCTTCTTGGGTCAGGGAGTGTAGTTCAGGAATGTTATTTGAGATGGATATAAGTGTAGAGTCATTGGCATACTGAATAAGGGAGGATTTTTTGCATTAGGTGTAAAGATCATTGCTGAAGATGTTTAACAAAAGGGGTCCCAAGATGGAGCCTTGGGGAACACCAGTGGAGATGGGAAGGAAATGTGAGGAGGATGAGAGCCATTTGACAGATTGTTCCCTGTCAGATAGGTAACTATTAAACCAGGCAAGTGTGTGTGGGGAGATGGGTGGAGATTTGCGAGTTTGATAGTAGTAGATGAGAGACAGTATTGAAGGCTTTGCGGAGATCTAGGAAGAGACAGGAAATTAGTTTGTTGTCTAGGGCCTCTGCAATGATATGAGTGAAGGAGAGGAGGGTAGAGGTGATGCTGTGGTGAGGACGAAATCCATGTTGGGTAGGGGTAAGTAAGTGGTGAGTGAGGAGGTGATTGAGAAGCTGTGAGTGAATACATTTTTCTAATATCTTGGAGAGGGGGGGCAGAATGGCAATGGATTAGTAGTTTGAGGGGTCAGTGGAGTTTCCACCTTTATGAAGGGGGATAGTAAAAAAAGATTTCCAAAGGGTGGGGACAGTTGATTCTAGAATAGATCGATTAATTAGTATAGATATAGGATAGGCAATTGAGTCAGCAGCAAGTTTGAGGAATGTAGGAGATAGGTTATCAGTGGAAGGAGAGCAAGGGTTTAGCTTGAGTAGTAGAAATTTGATGTAAGTAATGAGAACTGTCTCAAATGAAAACAAAGTTGTGTTAGAGGGACTTGGAGGGGTGGGTATTGAAGCAGTTTGGCTTAGAGGTTACCAGATTTTGGATGGAAAAGATGAAGTGTGTTTATTCAGGAGGGTAGCTGATTCCTGAGAGGAAGATTTAGGGTAAGGGGAGGGAGTAGAGGGCTTTCCAGGATAGAGGATGTTGTTGAGTTGACCAAAATGTTCGTGGATTGGATTTGTTAAGCTGAGGAGAGCTATAGTATAACTTTTTGTCATTAGTTGTATGTTTTTTTGCAAGGTTCCTCAGTTGCCTGTATTTTTGAAGAGGTGGTTGTTTAGTTTTAGTCCAGGTTTTCCAAGCACTATCTTTGTTTCATAAGGGATGTAGTCTCCTTGGAGAGCCAGGGAGCATGATTTGATTTTAGTCTGATCTTCCTAGAGAGAGCTAAGGAGTTTAGAGTGCTCATGAAGATGCTATTGAAAGTGCTTACAACATCGTTTAGGGGGGAGGTGTTTTAGGATGGACCAATCTATGTTGTGGAGAATGGAGTTAAATTGGGATGAATTTAAAGTTGATAGTTTTCAACAGTCTTTAAGGTGGGGTTTAGGAATATGGGAGCAGTGTCTTAAGATGGTGGTAGGGAGATGATCATTGAGGGAGTCAGGTAAGGTGGTAGGATTGTGGTATTGGTGGGGGAATTGGTAAGGATCCAGTCTATGATGGAGCTGGAGGTAGATTTTTGTATGGAAGCAACTGGGAGATGTTATAAGTTGGTGGAAGCTGTGTAGGTGGATACTGAATTGGGGGGAGTCACGTGTGAGTTTGGACCAATCAGTGTTGACATCACCAAGAATAAGTGCCTTATATGGTATGTTATGGGAGAACTAGGATAGGATGTTTTCAAGAATGGGCAGATTGTTACCAGGAGGAAGGAAGGTAGAGGCAATTGCAAGTTTTTTGTGGGGATTCAGATGGCAGTTAGGGATTTCAGCTGGGAGGAAGTCAGGAATTGGGGAGGGTAAGGTGAGAGGTTAAGGTTGAGTAGATGATGGCCACGCCACCCCCCCCTTTTTTTTACAGGTCTATCAGATCGGAAAATATTATAACCTGGTTGAAGTATTTCACTATTTGAGATTTGTGGCTTGAGCCAGGTATCAGGGAGAGAATGTGAGGGGTATTGAGAGCTATCCATGACTGCAGCTCAGTAACTTTATTTGCTAGACTCTGAATATTCAATGAGTAAATAGTTAAGTATTTGGATGTTGATGATTGTTGTGACTGAGGTTGGTGACCGTTAGAGGAGTAAGATGGGGGCAGTGTAGAGGTAGTTTTGAGGAGAGTGAGGGTGGGGAGAGAAGAAGAGGGGCCAGGGTCGAGATGGATATCTCCAGACCAAAGTAGGTTTTTAGTGAGGAGAGTGTAGTAGATGCTAGATGGAGTTTGTATAGATGTGATTTAGCTTTGTGGGAAGGTTTAAAAACCTGTATTATGGATAGTTTATATAGACTTGAGGTAGAGGTAGTAAAGAGATTAGGGGAGATAGTAAAAGATGAAGTAGTTGGATAGATGTGCATGAGTGAGAAGCTGGTGAACATAGGAGTGGGTCAGAAAGATTGGAGTGGTAAGAGGTGGAATTAGAGAGAATAAGGAGCAGTGTAGAAGATATTAGAAAATAATACATGTTGGAATAAAATATGGTCAGATAGAGTAGGTAGGGACAGTGGTAAGAGGAAGTGGTGTTGACAATATTGACAGATTAGTAAGGTGGTTGTGGCAATAGACAGGGCGTAGAATTGTAGTGGCTAGTGGAACAGGAAGGGGAGGAATAGTTAGTTAAAAAGGTAATTGTAATGGGGTGGGTGGGAATGGGGGTAGGGTAAGGAAGCAAAGTGAGCCCGAGCGTAGTGAGGGCAAATGGAGTGGGGCTAGCACCCTGGTTATGATGAAGTCAGAGAAACAATCAGAAAAAGTTAGTGAAAACTAGCTTGAGAGACAAGGATATAAAGTTACTAAAGGTATAGTCACCAGAAATAAAGAAAAAAGAAATAGAATAGGAGCAGAAGTATGCTTACAGAAGGACACTGGCCTCAAGCTACACATGTAGATTTACTTGAAGCAAACCCAGTGCTGTATGGTTAAAATAACTACAATAGAGATGGTCTTTGGAGGGGGAGAGAGAGGTATTACAAGCAGCTAAAAGTAGGGCAAAACATAAAAAAAAAACATTAATATGTAAGAGTCTGAAGACAGTAAAATAGGGCAGGTGCACTAGGAAAGGCAATTATGAGTGAGGCTAGAAATGAATTCAGGGAAGGGTAAAGTGCAGAACAGGAGAATATACAGACTATGAGGATAGTGGGTAACCAAAGAGAAAGGATAGGAGCTGCTGGCATCTGCTTTTCATGGTGACTAGCAAAAAAAAAACACTACTTGTGCTTATAAAGTCTAGCATTAATTAAAATATTAGCTTATGTAGTAGTTATTTACTGGGGCACACACTTCAGTGGTATTATTTTAAGCTTAAAATGGTGGATTCCGGACAGATAGAGTTGCAGGGTATCTGTTAAGGTCCTCAAATCTGTGTTGCCTGTACTGTGGCCAGGAGAAAACCACAGGGAAACATCCACTAGGGCTATAGAAACAGAGGAGGGAGATTAGTTATGAGCAAGTAATTCAGGAAAAGAGCGAGAGACAAAAATACCATGGGTAGAGAGAAAAAAGTAATACAGGTAGGCAGAGGCAGTATACTAAGCATTACTTTCCATTGTATGAGATTAATGTGGAATCATCTACATATTGGATGATGGATGCTTGTTTGGTTCTAAAATGGAGGTCATTAATGAATTTTTTAAATAGTGGACCTAATATAGTCTTGTGCGACTTCCATGGTTACTAGGAGAAAGGAAGAGATGTTGTTTTCCACTTTACAGTTTGTCTGTGAGAGGTAACTGTTAAACCATGATAGTCAGGGTTTAAAGCACAGCAAAGACATCTTACATAGTATTCTTTGGTGTGACAGTGTCAACGGCTTTGAACACATCAAATAATTTAGAAGGGATAAGGTTATTATTTCTGATTTGATTTACTATAACAAGCTAGTGCAGTGGTGGTTTTGTGATATGGACAGAAACCATGCTGTGTAGGAGAAAGTAGTGAGTTTTCAGTCAGTTTATTTTCTCCAAGTCTTTTAGGTTTTGTGAAAGGTAGATCATACCTGCTCAACCTGGATAACTTCTTTGAGTCAGCCACCAGAGCTGTGGATGAGGGCAAGGCAGTTCATGCAGCCTACCTCGATCTGGCCAAGGCTTTTGATACCATTCCTCACTCAGGAATTATTAATAAGCTCACCAAACCGGGCATCAACACCTATATCCTAGGTGGGTTGCAAATTGGCTCACAGACAGAATACACAGTGTGAAAATAGCAGACTCAAGTCAGACTGTGCCGACCAGTCACAAGTGGAGTCCCACAGGGAGCAGTCCTAGGTCCACTCCTGTTTGGCATCTACATTTCAGAAGTCCAGGCCAACATGGAGGGGTTCTGGCTGACCAAGTTCGCAGATGACTGCAAGCTGGGAGCCATTAACTCCCCAAGTGATGTAGACATCCTACAGACAGGCCTCACTGAGACCAATGACTGGTGTCGAAACCATGGCCTTACACTTAATGCTAAAAAATGCATCATCCTCTTTCGGAAAAATTCAGTTCCCACTAATTACTACATCAATGGAAGCCCACTGGACACTAAAGGCATAAGAGATCTGGGGACACAGGTTGACAGCAACCGGCCATTCAACCACCACATTGCCACTGTGGTCAAAGTCCTATGTTGCACATCTCATTACCAAGAGTTTTGCATCCAGGAAGAAAGAGGTCATCATCTCTCTCTACTCTTCCCTCATTAGGCCACTCATCGAGTATAATGCCCCATTTGGCATGTACCTCACTAGACACATGCAACAGCTGGAAAGGCCACAAAAGTACCTCAGAAAAAGGATCATAGGCCTTAAACCTATGTCCTACATAGGCAGACAAAAAATTCAGCTATTCTCTATCTCATATCATCTAGTAAGAGGCAATCTCTACTTGACCTACAAAGCCATGTCTGACCTAGCTCTGTTAGAAATGCTACATCTAAAGAAATCCAAATCCCTCTGCACCACACAGTCCAGAGACCTTAACCTCATTACCACTATCAACAGAACATGCTGGGGGACAAGTTCATAACCCAGAGACTGCCCATGCTCCGGAATACACTTCCCATACATGTCAAGCAGAGCAATTCACTGGCCCTCTTCAAGAGAAATCTTGATGAGTGGATGGGAAATAGAAAGTTCACCCCAGGGATCACTTCAGTGGCTGTACTTGATAGAGGTACGAGGAACTAATGTCAGGTGACATGATGCCAGGGCACTTCTATGGGCTAGGCTTGTAAAGGCTGCAAGGCCATTAGTCTATGAACCTATGAACCTAATACCATGACAGGAATGGATCCCATTCCTAAGTCAAGCTATGATTAAAGTTTGGGGAACTAGTATTGTTTCAGTCTTTACTGTTAGCCAAAAGAGCTCTTTGTAGCACCTGTAATGTGCCCAGAACTGAATCTTTCTGCAATTTATGCAGAATTACATATAGGTAGCATATCTAAATATGACTGTAATTTATTTCTTATGAGACCCATTGTTCCTACTAATATTGGAACTGTCTGGGTATCCCTTCACATTACCCTAATTTCTGCCTGCATATCCTTGTATTTTGACTTTGTGTATTTCTGTATATAAGACATTGTAATCTCAGAGTATAGCAATTTCCATGGTCAGTGCTGCTTTCACCTTCTTTTCATGGACGACTATATCTGGTTTACTCACATCTACTTTTTCAGCTGTTGGTAATGGGTGATCCCACTTCATCATTCTCTAATGCTTTGTGGCTCATGTCTCCAGTGCTTCTTAGTTTCTTCAGTATTGCAATGTTTGCACAATCTCCAATGCAACAGCCTAGCACATTATGCCTTTCAGTATACATGCCTTCTGCCATTAGTGTATCACACCAAGCAACAAGATATGACTGTTTCCAGTTCCGTTTTAGAGGACCTGCATTTGTCTGTTTCTCCCCCATGTTCAATGGACTTTGTAAACCAATGTGTACATAGTCAATTATCCCAGGACACCAATATTAACCTTTCAGCTTTTGGTTTAAATTCACCTCTCCTTAACTATTCCAGCATCAGATCCTTGTTTTTATGAGGTTATTCCAGGAGTTTTCTTTACTTGCAAATATATTTATGCCCTTTCCACATTTATTGCCTTCTCATCTGATCCTTCTCCGTATATTCTTTATTTTCCCCGGGATTCATGAAGCTCAGCGCAAGGTCGGCGGTAGGCTTGCGCCAACAGTGCGGCGTGAAGATGGTGCAGTAAGCGCCAAATGCATATTAATGAAGGCACACTGCCACCACAGCCACATGCATAGGAAAGGAGTGTGAGTGCACAGGGCATCTCGAAGTGCCGCACGGAGGCATGGAAATGCCAGCTGTTGACGTGCAACCTAAAATGCTTGCATATAACAACTTGCAAGATAGTAATCACATCTGTCAGTGTCCGTGGATACTGAAATGTATGCAAAGCATGCAAGATAGTTCCTGCAAATGCAAAATGAAGAAGCAAACACAAATGCACCATAGGGAATAATGGGTCCCTATCCCTCGAACAAATGACATGGAAAACCTTGTGTCCGTAGTCCAATGCAGCGTAGATAGCTATACCAAGTAGAAGTGAAACGCATCATATGTTAGCGCACTGTCAGTAGGTACGTCCAGCCCAATGGTTAGGGTCACCAGCTGACCCATAATGTGAGGGAGGGTACACAGCTGGGCAGATGTGTCCATAACAAAATACATGATAAATGTACATATCTAGCGACTGTATGACCAAATCATATCTCACAAGGCATGTAATAGTCATATGCAAAATGTATGTCTGTATTTTACATACCAAATGTGACAGGAAATAGAATAAGCATGTAAATGAAACAGGAGCATATAAACTGCTACAACAATAAGGCAACATGTAGGCTGAAAGGAACAGTATTATCCGTACCTAGACTGTGGGTACGTGCTGTCCAGTACATGCGGATATGTGTCTGGAATATATCCCATCCTGGACATAGGAAAAGGTGGCATCCTACCAATGATTAGAACAGTCTGCCAAAATCCGCACATCAGCGGTACAAGCCGAATGTGTTAGGATGTGTCACAGTTGAACGGGTATTACCCGGGTATACCAACCATGCAATTAAAGTTAAGTATGGGCATGTACCTATGTGCGTGAAGTATAGCATGTGGAAAGCAAACATGGCAGGGTAGTCCACACAACCATACAGGTACCTGACATATGTAGGGTATTCAGTGTGTTACTCTGGCCATGTCATGGGCTAAAAACCAAAGCAGTGAGGTGTGTGTGTGTGTGTGTGTGTGTGTGTGTGTGTGTGTGTGGGGGGGGGTGGGTAATGGTACAGTCCTCCAAGGCGATACTGTGTTGTATGCAGAATAGGTGAACCGGAGGTGTATGAGGGAGCAGCGGGTGAAGCAGAAAGAAACACAAAAACATGTATAAACATCTGCAATACAACCAGACAGGCCATACTGTAGAACACAATCCCACAAACATATGAATATTAAAATGTGCGATACAAATGTCACTGGCACATACCCACAGACTGGTCCTGATGGAACTGGCCATATCAAATGCAACACACCTGGATGCATAATGGACTACCCAGCATCCCCTCCACATCACACAACCCACTCCCTTACATGAATGTCCACCAAATCCAGCCATACTTGGTCTACTGGTTTGGTGCAGCCACATCTACACAGTGACCACTATGCATATGTAGTAGGTAGTGTCACCCTAGGCAGTTTCAGGATTGCACACTATGTATCTCTTGCATGTAAAACCCCCAGCACATTTTCATAATGCCAGAAGAATGTTTGGTATTTGTCTTGTTTTGGTCTTGTTCAATTTGTGGGATATCCCTCATGGGATAAGTAACCTGTGTAAACATTAGAATGGAAGACACAAAGTCCAGTCCTGTAGATATCTGGACACAAGTTTGAATGTGCAGTAGTGGTGCACGACACTGTCCAGCCCTAGATGGTCATGCATAACCTACTACCCAGGATCAAACACCTGCCTGTGATGCACGTGTCCCGACACGAATAAGAGAGAGAATATATTGCACACATTCGCAGAGTGGCACATGGTATAAGGGTGATGAAGGCACTGACGTAACAGGATACCCCTGATCCATTGTGTGAGGGACAATTAATGTGTGTAGGTGTGACCTGACCAACAATGATACAATGCCAAATGTCCTGTGATCATAGGAAATAACTATGTACCATGCTGCATGCAACAGTTGCCTAAAGCGGTCACGTCAGGATAGAATAAACGTAATTCATACAAGAAACAGGCAAACAACAAAAGTGCCAAAGGTATAAGGTTCACAGCTAGGAAACAAATGAATGTTCTAAACCTGCACCGACCATGGCTGTTGGGCCAAACAATCTGGTGTCCGCAGTAGGGTTATCTGTCCCGCTTTGCTTTTTGGACAGTTGTGTCCTGACAAAATACATTACAAATGGCAAATGTCCTTGGATGTCCCATATGTTATGTAATAGTTGCAGAAAATTATTGCAGTATCTACAATACCTAAATGTTACAAGAAACAGAATAAGCAACTAAACCACTACAACAATAGGCTTTTATGTAGGCAAATAAGTAAAGTGCTATCCGTTGTACTGACCGTGGGTATGTGTCTGCTTGTAAAATCTAATGTGCATTCCAAAAATGTCCCATCTTGGCCATTTGAAAAGGTGCCAACCCTAGTCCCCTGAATATACCCCAACCTGTAAATGACAATGTCAATGATACCAGTGGTTAGAGCATTTGCACAATAACTGGCCAGACCCTTAAACACTCACAAAGCCAGTGACCTTTGGAGGAAAGGTGTTGAATGAGAATGACTACTTACAACAATGAAGAGTAATAGACGCATTTAACTGCAGAAAATTAGTAGTATTACGAATCCATCAACACATTCCAAGTTAATAGTACTAATATGGTAGAAGTGTCTGTGATTGTCCCTGTCACTGTAGAAACGAGTCCCCGAATATCAGAGAGGTCCGTACACAGAAGTACACCAACCAACTGTCACATCTGTTGACAGGACTATTGCATACCTGTAGTGAATTTATAACAGATGTCCAGAATAATATTCATTGTATGTATAAATGAATGAAATAGTCAAATGGGAAGGGAAACACGTGGAAACCACCCCCCAACCTGCATTATGTAGTGGCACCACTCCCCGCCCTAGATTATGTACCGCCAACCCAATAATGTGGTCAGGTGCCCAAACACCTGCGTCTGTAAACACAGGTAGAATGTTAAACTCTGGACTAACTCTGTCCATGTACTACGTCTGATCTTTGAACAGTGCCAGGGCAGTGCTAGTCATCAGTCGGCCGAGCCTGTTCCACCTTGTTCCCTGGCGATTGCAGTGGCATGCTGTTTTGCATGTTGTATCAAGTCTGTGCAGTGTCTGCACACCTGCTAGTAGGTGCGGTTATGGCCACCCACATCATTAACCCTCCTGCGAAGATCCTGCCACAGGTCGTCATGCTGCTGGGCATGCTGTGGCACATGGCTGAACAACACCTCATAGTTCTCATGGAGGTACGGGATGAGGACATCATCCTCCTGGCGGCTGTACATTGGCAGGCATGAACGAGGCATTATCTGTAAGACATAATGATGGTGACAGGTCACAGTATCACAGAGATGTACAGAGATACTGCTGCACATACATTTGTAGTAAATCTAGTACATCTGCACAGTTATCTTTGCAAATCATCATGACACTGACATGACTGACATGTTTGTGTCACACACATGTAACACCCGTTATGCATTGGATATCATCACCATATATGTGTCACCTCATTACATTGTTCATACTCCATGTGAATGCTGTCTTGATGGGGGCATGTCTGTTTGCCTGCACTGGTGTTCTTACCTATCAGCACATGCCTGGATGTGTCAACAGTAATGCTGTTTACCTTGATGCTGTGTGTCACATATCAACACACACTGCCTTAATGGACTTGAGCAGTGACAATGCATACATACACATGGAAACCTTTACATGCATGTGTTTTGCCATATACATCTACACGGCACTGTACAGCAGTTCATCATCCTGCCACGGATCACCTGTGTTGCATATGTGATAGACATGGGACAATGGCTAGCCGGACGTCATTCGCAGGGATGGTTATCAACTATAGCCTGTACGGGCAAGGTTTCCTAGCTGTATCTGACAGCCATTTTGCCACCGCAAGGTGCATCAGTGCCACATTACTGACAGTTGATAATACATCTACCATGCGGTCATCACACCATGTATGACAGAGATGACATGTGCAGCTTTGATGGACAGGGTTGCATGGTATGGCGGGAGTATGTCACATGTATGGCACAGAGATCTGTCCAGCATGTGGCGATCCTAGTAGTAGGACGGTGGCTGTCCATGACGTATGTCTTTCAGATCAGGATATGTATGTGTAGCATGTCCAACATCATAGTGTAGCACATGTCTTTATGCAAGGTAGTCAGCATGCTGCATAGTGGAGGTGAGGATTGCGAAGGCTGGTATTGCCCATCCACACATGGCCAATACCCCTTAAAGGTGATGTCTGATCCAGTATTGGTCACCCGAGTGCTGAGTATGCCTGTCCAATGATCTCCATGCTCATGGATGGCACCCTGTCATGACATGGGCGTCCCATATGACTACCTAAGAGGCCTGGAGACATCACCAACTCAAGGAGGTGATCTGCACAGCACCATCCCTTACACAGTGTCCATAATGTTGACCACAGCCTAGGTGGTAGTTAATGGGTACAGGGATATTCACCTAGCAGTGACAATCCTAATATCTGTCAGATTGTGCGCATATGTCACACACCTCAACCACAAAGCCCATTCTGTATGTTCACAACACTGAGACAGCTATTGTTTATAGGTCATGGCCATTCACATCCTTACATACACAGATGCCTCACATTTGTGTGTGTGTTATGGGCTACAATGAGGGGAAAGTACAACACATTAACTCTGTTTTACGGTAGCTGCCACTGGTGTGATATGCACATGTCACTCTGACAACTTTTGTAGTGTTGATTCTGTCAACAGGCCACTGGTAGAACACTCCTGTGACATATGAAGGTACATGTAGTCAAACATCCGTACTGTCTACATCTGTACTGCTAACATCTACGTTGATAATGGTTCATGGACTTGCAGACCATACGCAGCAGGGTAATAGTGCAGTGCCTCCAGTTATGACTGTCGTCACCACTTGTGGGTTGATATTATACAACACCCTATCTGTATTGCATTTTCATGCTCAACACTTGTTCAGAACTTGGGAGCACTTCATGAGCTACTAATTAATATAGCACCCATTCCAAACCATTTCTCACAAGTACACACTGTCTGTCCTTACATTTCCAGCTTGCTTACAGTACAACAGCTGTTGTACACACGTAACTCACATCTTGTGAGACATTGTTGAATATACAGGCATGTCCAACTGTCACGTACCAGTGCTATTGCCTGTCTATATGATGAATATGGTGTACATGTGGCAATAGAGCAATTGTCTCATGTACACGATCAATGCTCACCTCCCAACATACATCACTACAGCCTGTGGGAGATGCACATATGTAGCCATGCTGGGGGTAATGCTCTCACTAACCCTGACTGAACCTGACAGTCATGTGGGGATGTTTAACATTTGCAACACACCCCACTCATCACATAGTCTCACAAGATCTCCACCACCACAGGCCACACATAGGAGTACAACTTGAGCCGTACCTCTCCATACTCTGTGTAGGCACCAAAGGCAGCCCCCATCACCAAACACAACAACAATAACTTCTAGCCCACAGACTCATGTGTGCCCATCACATACAGCCAATAGGGTGTTATAACATGCACAACACATCAGTCATAGGTGACTCTGTAGGCGGTCACACTGATGTCCCACTCAGCAGGCTACACAAGGCGATAGTCACTTACATCTAGCTGTCGGGTAACTGGTTCTGCAACATAACCTATGCACCCATGCCACACCTCACCAGGTACAATTTGACTGTCATTCTCCATGTTAGTGTGACTGCCCTGAGATGCAACTTCACAGACTACATGTGCAGGGACATGCAATAGCTCACTGGTCTTGTAGCCCTGAAGGTATGGGCCAAGCCCTGGGGAGCATTATGCATTCATACAGACTTGATACCACTGTACAACGACTGTTTCACTTCAACAGTTGCCTATGCTTCTGCTGTCATTCCACAGGCATCCGGTATCTGTCCGCTTTGACTGACATGGTCAGCAAAACACGATGCTTTGGCACAGATGACCTGCACCTGTCAGCCCTGGGAATACAGATAACATGTAAGGCTCTTGTTCCTCCTATACTGCCTGCCTTGCACAGTTTCCAATAACATTCACCACCAGAACGGGAACAGACAAGCAAAACATGGGGTCATGTGACTCGATGCTTGACATCTTCATCTGATGCACCAGGCAAGGCACTCCTTATAATGGACCACTTCAATATCTCTGCAGTGACTGGGACCTGCCTCTAGGCTCTGCAGAGCACACCTGCAATGACAGGTTATACGCAGACCACACCTTTCAGTCATGTATACGCAGACCACACCTTTCAGTCATGTAACCTGGACCGGAACACCCACGTCTGAGTTGTACCCATATTCCACTATGTTGTACACACCTCCTGGCTAGTTACTTAGCACAATGCATTATAGGTACTCCATGTGCAACTAACTGTGGCCTGAACTGCTATACACATTGTAACATGCTACAGATTCAACAACATACCCCACGGTTACCAGACCTCATTTCTTGGTGTACTGGACAGTAGGGTTCAGACAGGTACTACTGATGTGAGACTGACACTACCCCACACTTAACTGGGATAGTCACTCATGTACTGACACATTAGGCCAATTTTGTCCGGGATTCATAACCTCCACTCTGCTGGATCAACCCATACACACCACCTCCAAGACCAACAGTATCCTAGACATGGACACTACCAACATGTAACTGGTGTTCCACACCTGGGGTTATCCCCTCGTTGGTGGATTCCGAACATATGCTAATCACCCTTGTTATCCACATCCCAGCACCACACCCTTCACGGCATACACAGTACAAGAGTACTACAATGCCTACTACAGACGTCTTATGACAGCAGTAGCTAACGTCATGACACGCATGCAGATGGACAATGCACATACAAATGCTGAAACATACCCCAGTGCACTTCATTAGCACTTACACGACTGCATGGATCATGCTATTCCAAACAGAGCCATGATGGTACCCACCAGATAATGGACGCCACTCTGGGGGTCCAGTTCCATGGACATAATTTACAACAAAAGGTGGAGGCTGTTGTAAAATGGAGTACAATCCCATGGGTGGGGTAGCACACTGGTCAGCCTCAGTAGGGCTACGGGATCCCTCATCACAAACTCCGAACCTAGCTACGTAAACATTACTGCAACACATTCAAGGGTGTACCACAAGGCATTATGGAGGTATGTCAGTAGTCAATGGCAATACCCACATCTGCTCTGACATACGACAGTTACTCAGGAACATTACAGAACCGAGTGATGTTGGCAACATCCTGGTGGATGGGGTCAATGCTAACATTACACCCTCTCACTCCCTACAGGGCCACAATCCATGCAAGAACATTGTGGTGTCCTTGCGGTCACAACTACACAGTACTAACCTGCACTCTCTAAGGCCTGAAACACTGACTCCATGTGACCGTCCAACTTCCCAGGCTGTGATTTACACAAATCTCTGAACGACATGTCTCCCCACTTGGCCACAGATTCAGTAATAGCCTTGTATCAGACACTGTGGACCCTGAATGGCACACAGCAACAGTTATCACACTCCACACAGGTGGCGTCACAATGAACCAGAGGGACTATTGCCCTATACGCCTGACTGGACTGTTCTGCAAGCCTATGGGGCACATCATCATTGAAGTCATTCACAGAGACATTGGTGGGCTCCAGTCCTTTGATGCCACCCAGGTTGGACTTGTTAGGGCCAGAGCATGGCTCCTACACCTGGTGGATTCCTTTGATACAGTTACCAGGGTAGTTGATGATGGTAAGGGGGTCCACCCAGCCTACATTGTCCTCTCAGTGGCTTTCAGCACCGTTCTCCATTCTGGTATTGACAACATACACATCCACCTGCACATCGACCCCTATGTCTCAGGATGTTATGCAAAGTGGCTCACAGACAGGACCCACACAATGAGGGTAGCATACCATATTACTTACTGTACTTCAGTTACACTTAGCGTACCACAGTCCTCAGTCATAGGGTCCCTCATGTTTGGTATATGCTTCCCTGAGGTACAGGCTAGCACAGAGGGACTTTCCCAGACTAGCTTTCCAGACAACTGCATACAAAGTGCCATGATTGATCCACCAGCTGATACTGACTCCCTCCATAAGGGTGTCACTGTGACGGATACCTGATATCAATATCATGGCCTCAAGCTGCATGACACAAGGTGCATGAACATCCCCTTTGCATTACACCAATCACCCACTGACTATCACATAGGTGGTAGTCCCCTACATACATGTCACATTGTACATGATCATAGTACACATGTATGTAGCACCCACTCCTTTGTTAACCATATTGCCACTGTGGCATGGATATCCTTCTACGTGGCCACCCTTATCTGTACTGGGTTTGTAGCTGGAACATAGGCACCCATTGTACCTCTGAACTCCTGATGTATAAACACATTCAAGGGTACAACACCCCATTTAGGGTGTACCTTACAGAACAGCTACGGCTTTACATACCACATCATTAACATGCCATGAGGATTATTGAGCTCCGAAGGTTGACGTATGTGGCAGAACTACAGACAACATGACTGTACACATTTGCATACTGCATACTCAGGGGTGATGTTTGCTGAACAGACAGGGCCCATGTCCACAACAATATTCATGGATATACTCCACATAAGCGGCATAAGCAAAAGCCACTGAGAGCAACATGCTCATGGATATGTGAACACATGCAATGATGAGTGGGATGTGCTTGAGGGTTACATTCCCAAACCAGACACTCACCATGCTTTGGAACATGATTCCTATGTACATCACGCAGGGACACTCAGTAGCACTGTTCATGTGATACCTCACTTGGTGGATGGGAGACACACATGTACACCAGGGATCACTGCAGTGGCTGTACTGTGCAGAGGTGCAGGTAACACATGGCTCTGCTGTTCACAGACAGGGCACTACCCAAGAGAGGTGCCACTGGTGTAAACACTGTAGTTGGGCTTACACATAGACTTGCCAGACTGCATAGTACCCCACTATGAACCTGTGAAGCTATTACATGTCCTTTGTGCATGGTTAATTGAGTAGCTCTTCCATTTTGATTAGCTATCATGCTGTTAGTGTCCCATGACTACAAGCCATATGTATCCTGTTATTGTATATTGTACATGCCAATAGATACCTTTGGTATGCATGATATGACTGTTATGCTGTGTAGAATATCTGACATATCTACCTACAATACTGTACATTACACATATTTTACATATTATCCCATAATGCAAAGCATACTTGCACAGCAGGACCACCTTAGGCATGTCATTGTCATTATATGCCCATACACATGCCTACTGTGACAGTAAATCAACATATACTATCCCCTGCTATGGCACGTACTTGTTGGACGTACCCTACCACTGACGGCGGGTGGTATGGAATTGTTCCATTTAAAGCCCTCATGTAGCATCCCTTGTGGTGTCTGTGATGTTTACCTTGTGGCCTACTGCAGGACACAATTTCTACAAGCGTTACTATGCTCAGCAATACATACATAATACCTTTTCCCACTTTATGCATTGCGGACACTTTTAATTAATACAAAACAGGCTATACATACACTAACATACTGAGTGTTCTACATACCTTGTTAGCATTCTGAACTTTCGTAACTATCTCTCTTACACTGTTTAAACAGTTCTATGGTATGAGCATACAGTTTGAATGTCTGGCAAGTCATCCTTATATACGTCGATACCTGTAACATGTGGTTTCCTGCCACCAATTGGTGTTCCTGAGTGAATTATTACTTGCACATCAGCTGTGCAGCTACTCCATTTGCCAATTACAGGGCAACAGTGGGGTATAATTGAATTCTCCACTTGGGTGTTGCCCATTTGCCCTACCTTCGGGGAGACAGCCTGTATTGTGTTTTGTTGTGTGTAATTGCAACTGCTATGTGTAGAGACACGGATATTTTGGATTCATGTCCCCGTGGATTGTGTGTGACGGCTAGAGTATGTGGTTCTACATGTGAGTGTACCTGTCATCTCAACCATCTGATAAAGGACTATTGCAAACAAAACCTGTAACATCGCCGTCTGTTCCATTATACAATGGCTACGATTTCACATGGCACCTTTAAAAATGTGTCTCTCACAAGGTATGTTAATGCTTCTGCAGATGTAATTGAGTGACTGGATGTTTGTGCTGTTATTACAGTCTCTATTGCTATAGTTTCATGTGTGGGGGATGTAGGTGGGTGTACGTAGCATATACAGGTTTGTGGGGCTTGTATTTCTACATATTCCATATATGTGTGTGGGCTCCTTCCCTAATTAAAGACCTATCAGTTAGACTTTTGTTACGGGCATATACATTGGGCCATTGTTAATTGGTTTCTATAAAGTATGCAGGTGAGGTTGATACTTCCATACCTCTGGAAATACAGCGATATGTAAAGGAATGTTACTAAATGACAGCTGTCCCGTGTATTTCTGTCCCAGATATTTACACTCATTGCAGTTGTGTTGGTAACTGAACCTCTTTGGCATGGGTTGCCACCTTTTCAAATGGCCATAGTGGGACACTTGTGGGACACACACTGGTGTTTACAGGCCAACACATACCACAGTCAGTACACACGATAGCACATACTTTTATCCAGAATACATACTTATTCTTGTAGGACTTTGGCTACTTATCATATTGCATGAAACATTTATGTTTCTTACATACAGGCATAACTAATGCAACTATTACATAATATATGGGACATAATAATGTCCTACAATCTCGAACATTTGCCCTTTTTAATGTTTTATGTCAGGACACAACTGCCCAGGGAGGGGCTGCCCCTCCTAATGTGGGACAGGTGGTAATGGTATGCCATAGCTATAACCACACCTACTGTAATGATCTACCTGCGAGTTGGCACTAACAGACACACGATGCAGACACACACACACACACACACACACACACACACACACACACACACACACACACACACACACACACATTACAGTCACCCGGCAGCTGTAACTAAATGTCCCTTCATATCGTGATACTATTACTCGCAGCTCAAGTATTCTGGTACTGTGTTCTTTCGGTCTTTCAGCCTCGTGGTTACACGTGTCGGTATGTGACACATTCCATAGTTGGCGGTATCCTATTTATTTGTACCTCCATGGTTGTGTACATGTCATTGACCTATCTATATATTTGCAGATATCTGTGAATCTGTATATATCAACATATATCTCTCTATCACCCTTTCTATCTGTATTATATATATATATACATATCTATATCTATATATATATATATATATATATATATATATATATATATATATATATATACATATATATATAATCTGACAGAGTGACAGGCAGAATACACCTTTCATTGTGTACTTGTCGGTGTATACTGTTTCCTGGACTCCGCACGTTTGTGTTTGAACCTGTCACATTACAGACCTGCCGTAGGTACATCTTGGCTGCCATAGTGTTAGGTGATTGTGTACATGATTGCGTGTTCTACTCCTGGCAGTGGTCGTTTTACCCTTCAGAGCAGGCACTATTAGTACAGGGGTGTATAATGCTGGCTTCACCTGTTCTGGACATCACTGACCGTGATCTGCGCGATATTCAGAGAAGCTTAGCCCTGTTTCGCGCATATCCGTATAGTCATATTTAAACGACTCTTACCAGCACTGGGCAATGCATATTCCCGCTAATGTTTGCTAAACATAATCTAATGACCTGCATCTGACATGCATTATTCGTGCCTTCAGGATTACGTTACATCCCTTGCAGGATGTGGGACCAGGAACATGCACGACGATCACTGCATTTACCACTTGGGCATCTGGGATTTGTACATGTGTTATGGCATTTTGTATGTGGACTATACTATGGCTGTTGCACCATACTGCAGTCACATGGGTAACTCAGTTAGTTTACATATGGATGAGTCCTATTAATGGTATGTCCATGTGATGTTTAATGGATGTGCTCCAGCATTGGGTATGTATATCAGTGAGCCACACAATATAATGTGCTACACCTTCAAACGACCGTAGGTGGAGCATGCTGGGGTGACAGATACCTATCATGGGTACACCCCATGCCTTGACACGACATCCATGATTACATTATGTGGAGCCCCTCATTAACGCACCAGGGAATCCATGCAGTGTGTGTGGAAAACAGTGATTACACACATGGGATCCCACGATTGCTTCTGCTCCACTGAACGACAGTTGGTTACTCGATGTTGTGGTGACAGCAGACACTGTTTGCCTTGATTGGTGTATGGCCTCTGACAATCGGGCATGTACCTACCAATGTACCTAGGACCCTATATACACAGTACCAACATATGCTGATAGGTGCGTGTACTGTTCAGGTGTTGACATTCCTTGTTCCAATAGCTGTTGTGTGTACAATGGTTGACTGCTGCCTATGTAGGATTCACACAGTAGCGCACCTATACATTACAGTTTACAGGTGGTCGTGTGTGTGCCATCCATTTTACTGTGTGCAGGTGGAGAGGTGTCAGTCCATAGAGGCCTACACTGTCAGAGTATGTGCTATACGTTCCCTCTTTGCCAAGGCATAGGCATATTGGGCATGCCTCTGTCTGCCTACTGGGGCTGGTACAGGGTGTTCGTGGTCTGAATCCTTCTGTTCCTGTGATGGCCTTGCCAATTGCGGTGGGCTATGAGGGCCTTCACCATTTTGCCCCTGCTGCAGCTGTTTCCGCAGGATCATATTATGTAGCATGGCACATAATATGAAGATGTGGGCACGTGCCTGGAGAGTACTGCAAGGCTCCACCAGATGTGTCCAAGCAACGGAACTGTGATTTCAGCATCCCGAACGCATGCTCTATGATTATTCTGGTTTGTGTGTGCCTCATTATGGTGTTCGTGCATGGGTGTGCATTTCTAATGTGAGTCATCATCCACGGCTCCAGTGCATAGCCAGCATCCCCCACAAGGTGGCCATGTGGGATGTCCCCCCTGACAAATACCTGATACAGCTGTGAGGCATGCCAGATATGGGAGTCATGGTAGCTTCCAGGGCTTCCAGCACACACATCCATGATAATGCCCTGGGCATTGCACATGACCTGGCAGTTGATGGAGTGGAATCCCTTGCGGTTTATGTAGCACCTACCATGCTTGCCAGGTGGTGACTTGATATGTATGTACGTGCAGTCTATCGCACCCAGTACCTCTGTGTAGTGTGCCACATGGTGGAAGTGACGCATATTGCTGGCCAACTCCTCCTGAGTTCAGGGGAAGTATATGTGCTCATTGGCATGTGGTAACATGGCATCCAGGAACTGGTGTAGTACCCTGGATGCTGATGCCTGTGAGATCTCCATTATATCTCCAGTTGGCCTTTGAAAGGTACCTGTGGCTAGTATTAGCAAGCTTACACATACCTTTGTGTCCACTGGGATGGGTTCCCCTCTGTTGTTTCTGGATCTCAGGCATGGCCGGCACAGCTCAACTATTTGCTGTAAGATGTCCCTGTCCACCCTGTAATGCTCTACTATCTCCCGATCATGTAGCCCCTGGTAGGTTACCCTTAGTCTGAACACTCTTCTTTTCCTCCGGGGCCTGCGGTGGTTGTCAGCATCATCCTCCACAACACCATCAGTCTCTAACATGGTGATGAATCACAGCTATGGCAGCTCCCAACATGTACATTTTAAAAGTTCCCCATGTGTTTACACCTATGGTGCAGTGTTTGGGAATACACAGGTGTGTGTGGGGTGCTTTCACACTTTATACTATTGTGCTGTGAACATCATTGATGTCATAGGGTGTGTATGTATGACTGTAGCTACAGGGTATCTTATGTGTGTTATTACAGGAACTACTATTGTGGTGCCTTTGGTGTTGAATTACATTTGGCTGCCGTGGATTACCTCTTGCCCTTCCCTTTACATTTCTTCATGTTTCACCTACCATTTTCTGGCATGCATCCAGCAGCCTGCTTCTTTCCTAGACCTGGCTTATCTTGCATAATGTGTTCTATTGCCAGTCTACTGTAGGTTTGCTTTGCTCTGCTATGATAGTTCTCCTTTCTTTGCAATCCGACACCTCCCCTATCCTGTTTTGCAGGTTTCTGCGAGCAGTCTTGTCAGCTGCCGTCGATTGCCCGCTGTGAGTTAATAGGTGTTAATTGCTCAGTTGTACTCCAATTACCCTACTGCAGCATTTCCTTCTTTTCTTCCCCTGACCTTCCTGTTTGTGCTATGGTGCCTGGTGGGTGCATCCGCTTACCGGGTTTCGGGCACGTTTTCATCCCCGTACACATGTGCTTTCGGGCACCATATATGCTCTCAGCTAAACGATGCTATGCCTACCTCCCCACCCCTGTCCTGCGGCTTTGCTTAGCAATGGCCAGGCCAGATTTGCATTGGTCCAATGTGCTTACAGCTACGGTGGCACACCCCACTGCTGTCATGTATACCTCTGAGCCATTCCTCAGTGTTGTAGCGCTGTGCTGTATGGTACATCCTTAATCCGGCAGGACGTTTGCGATTCAGTGGTGTACCATGCATACCATTGAGTATTATGGTGAAATCCTGATTTGTAACACATTGTGATTTTGACATTTGTATATATTTTCTTTGTGTTCCCATTTGCGCACACATGCCCTGCGGTTGTACTTTGCGTTACTGTGGACATGACATTAAATGTTGTTTTTTAGATGTTCTGCATATTTTCTTATGCCATTGGCTGTATATTTAGCCATTGGCATATGTTAACTTGGTAATACATGAGTTTGGTCCGCTTTCATAGCTCCGATGTTCTGTTTGGAAAAATGTAAACCATGTTTTTTGGTTTACATTTCTGTGGGCTTATGCTACACCTGCACCACTTCATGAATCGCTATGTACCTTCATTTGCATGGTGTGGCACTGCACATGGGGTGATTAGCATACCTAAGCCAAGGGCTGCGCAGTTCTGGCATATGCCGGTAGTGCACGTGGAATTGGATCGTACCTGAATCGCTCGGCGGCCATATTTAACATTATACCACCTACAATGTGCCTGCACCTGGCGCAAACTTCATGAATCCCAGGGGTTTTTTTTGGTACATTCAGTTGCTACCTGATTTTTGACTACTTCGGTTTGATATCCATTCCCACTTGACACTGATATGTTTCTGCTAAATTAAGCAGAGAAGTCATCTTAGATTTAACCTTTTCATGTTTTAAAACTTTCACTATGTTTGGATCTGGTGAGGTCAGCAGATATGTATGTAGTCCTAATCATTTTTGAGGAGGTACATACCTCCTTCAGAACGAGAAATACAGAATCTTGGTATATACTGTTTTTTATAACATTTGATAAATGTGAATAATTTTTCTTGTTTTCATGTCCATTTGATCCAGTACGATTTTGTGGCTAGTTAATCACCCCAAAACTAAGTTAGAACAGGAAGAGCAACCTGGTTTATAGCCTGGACTTTTTCCCAGATGTCAGGGTTGTTTTCAGCATTAATTTTAATCTTCTAAAGTATTCCTTACCAAGTTTTGTTCACATTTGTTCATGTTTTATTGTCAATCATTTATCAACTCCCTGATATTTATACATTCCCTACTGCTCAAGCTCCTTTATATCACATTCCTGTCCCAGACTGATATCTTCTTGGTGTTGCAGCTTTCCTGGTTTAATTGTTGCTTTCCACATTTATCAAGATTAAATTACATTCTTATATCATCTGAGAAAGTTTTGACGACTTGCAGTTTTATTTTCTACTCCTCATCTGAAGAACTAAACAGTTTTAAGTCATCCACAAAAAGAGGATGAGAAGTCTTTACACTTTATTTTATTGGAGCCAAATTGTAACCATAACCAAATACCTTAAGTAGACAGCTAAATGGGTTAAAGGCATGACAAAAGAGCAGCAATGACAAAATATCACCCCAGGATATCCCCCTTTGAATTTTTGTCTCTATGATAATAATTTGTCTCATCATGGCTTAGCTGCAAAGTGGTTTGACACTGTTTCATGGTCATTGTAACGTAATTGATCAATGTAGGGTGTATCTTTTGCATTTTGTAAGCTCTCCTTTATCCATGAATGTGGGATGCTGTCAAAGGCTATTTTGTAATCTAGCCATGCCATACTTAGATTTTTTCCCCTTTTTTACAATTCTCCATTATGAAATGATTGCTTGTTCCATATGACTTTCTTTTATTACCCTTTTGTTCCATTGCCATTATTGAGTTTTCTTCTGTGTGAGTATAATCTCTGTCAGCATTAATTCTAATAGATAGTTTATACAAGAAATCAAGTTATTGGTCTATAGTTTTTAGGATAGCTTGTAGGTTCGCCCTTAAGGATAAGTATTGTTTTTACTGTTAACCAGGTTGGTGCCTATTCGGGAGGCACATGTAAATAGTCCTTACTCAGGGCTAAATCTACATATAAAGATGTTAAAACTTGTAGCCAGAAGTTAGATACTGCATGAAGACCTGGGGGTTTTCTATTTAGTAGCTTTTCTTAATTTTGTTTCTATTTCTCTAGCCATTACTTCATCCTATTTCATATCCTGTACATTTGAACTTCTTACTGTTTTTGTTTTTCTGTCCATTTAACATCTTCGTTATGTTTAACAGGATGTTCATAGATATTTCTCCAAAATGTATCTGTTTCTTCTTTTGTGGGTGATATTTCTATTCCTTTTGCTTTGTTTTCCATTTCTGTATAAAACGTTTTTGGGTCATCAACGAATTGCTCATTTTATACGCTTACTTTATATTTATCTGTATATCTTCTAAGTTTTTGTGCCTGTGCTGATATCTTTAGTTTATTATTTGCAATACTTTATGATAGATCCTGGTGTGTTCTGATATTGTATGTTGCTTTTAACATATCTATCTTTCTAAGTATTTCTGCTGATGTAATCCCCTAGTCTATACTCTTTTAAGAGTGATGCTTCTTGTCTTAATTGCTATATAGTTTTCTCTATTTAATATGTCCATGATGGCATTTAATTTCTTCCCTTCCTTTCTTTTATTGCCCTGTTGTTTTGTGGTAAGACTTTATCTGTTATTAATTTAACTGCACAGTAATATATCCTATTTACTTATGTTATATCACATGAATTTCTGTTGATACTCTTGATTACTGTTTTTATTTGTTTTATCAGACTTCTAATATTTTGTGTCTTGACTTTCTGTAATCTGTTTCTTTCATCGATCTTAGTATGTCTGTCTATCTCTATTAAATCAGGAAACTCTTCCCTTAGAACAATTTCATCTAAACTGAGGACACTTTCTTTTTTTCTCTTTCCTGTGGGCATTGTATACAAAGTTCCAGAACATATTCTTGTGATATATTCTCTTCAGCTGCATCCTGTATCATCTGTTGCTCATTCGTATGGAAACTCATTGGCCTACCACTCCACATTGGCTGCATCAGAGTTGCCACTGTTTCTTGCTTCTTCCCTTGCAGTACAATTCCATCTGAATTTTTGTACTGGTTCCCTACTAAAGGCTCCAGAGTATCTTCATGTGGCAAGTGATCAGATGCTTTCTATTCCAATTGTTTCTACTTAATTTGGGGACTCATTGTTCCAGCATGCTGTGACATTACCAGATTTGGAATTTTTATACTAAACCATTCACTTTGCAGGTTTTCCATAACTTCAATTTCTATTTCTTTAACTTCTCCATTGCTAATCATCTTTTCTACTGTCCCCCCTTTGTTTTCTTATTTTTTGCATTGTGAAATTTATATTTTTGGTGCTGCTTTTTAGTATTGATTAGTTTTTGCTATCTCCTTTGGATAAATATTGTACCATATTAAATCACTTTTCTTTCCCATGTTCATATTTCTTCTTCAGCTGCCTCCTGCTCCACCTGTTTCTCCTTTTTTTGCTTCATACTGTGGCATAATCTGTGTTGGACTTTCTAAACTAAATACTTAACTTTGCATGTATTCCATAACTTCAGCTTCTATTTGTTTAACTTTTATTTTACCGATCTTCTGTTCTACATTTTCCTTTGTGTTCTTATTTTTTTGTATTGTGAAATTTTACATAACTGGGTGCCTTTGCCTGTATTTCTCTTCAAATATATTTAGACCCACTTTTTTAGCATGATTAGTTTGACTTTCACCTTTGCATAAATATTGTATCATATCAGATCACCCTTTATTTCTTTCCCATGTCCATATTTCGTTTTTATAGCTTTCAAAAATCTCTAGGTTTTGTTTATAGTTTTTGTACATCAGTTGCTTCTGTTTCCAAACATCCCAAAGTTTCTTGGTCTGTATAATGTTTTTCATGGATCTGTTGTATTAATGATATACATTTGCATTTGAGGCTTTTGACAGTTTTTCTTATGCAAGTATTTTTCTTTCCAGTACTTTCTCTGTAAGTCTTTTTGAATATCTTCTATCTTGAAATTCTGGGTTCTAGTGTAATAGTAACAATACATAATTTCTTTCTTATCCTCGACAATACACTGTATCATCTTTATGGTTCCTTTTTGGCATTCAGTTTCTATGTTTTTTGTGGACTATTACTTCCTTCTACAACAGACAAGCCATCCTCCCCCTGAGCCTGGCCTAACCCCATTGTAGGAATGTTTCCTTGTTTTGAGGATTCTGCACTGTCATCTTTTGTAATCCTGACAGTGTGCATACCAGGATTGGGCACTATTTTATCCTGAGACTTATACGTCCAGCTGTCTCTTATTTTTTAACCTACTTCTGTCCATGGTATATGTTATATAAAGGCCGACAGGACTTCCACAAGTAAGGCAAGTCTAATGGCCCAACAAATTCAGCAAACCAACAAAAATGGCCAGCACAATGAACATGGAAAAATAGTAATCATTTATTATTGCATGACAGCTCAAAAAAGGCATTAAAACTGCATAAAAATGCAGTGAGAATCCAAACTGGTTTTGGCACAAAAAGAGCTTTCTTCAGTGAATACACATCAAGTAAATCTGAAATGATATATACACCTGGTCACCCAGTTCCCATCATAATTAGTTAATTAATAATGTTCATTAAGACCTGGTGGAAATAAACCACCAAGTCTGATGATCCAACTGTTTTCTTTTTGATTCAATATATTAGTCTGGATCGATTCTCAGCTAGAGCGTCTTCTGCGTAGAGGCATGCGTGAATGGGCATACCTTCGTTGAAGGCTGTGCGTCAGACCTGGCAAGTCAGTACGTAAAAATCTACGGCCAATCATTAGCAGACCGGAGTTACGCTGTGGCGACCCCTAACCGGGAAAAGCCGAAAGACATAACAACAACATATTATGCCAACCTGCCTTATTTCTCCTGTCACCCACAATCTTGTCAATTATAACAAAAATTCATTTTGCAGTAGGATGTTTAATAAAATGTAAAGAGCATTAGAAGTATGTTTGTTCCTAGTGTCACTAAGGTGTTCAGAAATTCGTGTTCTTAAAGTATGAGAAGTCTATCCCACATAGCTAAATAGATGACCCAATCGGAACTACAGTTTGCAAATATGTGAATATCGTATAGTTTAGGTGTATTCTTACTAGTAAATTGTGTAACTTTAGATACATATTTGCAAAACTAACAGTGGCCACAGGGAACAGAACCTGCCAATATACCAACATCAGTCATAACCGGTCATGAATGTTCCCCATGATTTTTATTCTTATGCTTATATTGATTGAAAAATCCTCCCAATATCTTACCCCTTCGAAATGAGAAGCGGCATCTAGGCATCAATATGTCATCTAATCTAGTATCTGAAAGTAAATCCGCCCTATGTCATTGTATCAATTCAATAAATTCCCACGTGTTATGACCAAAGCTAGTAATGAACCTAATACTCTTCTCATTAGTACCCTGATTCCTTTGTTGATATTTTTACAACGCGGACCTATTTTGACCAAAGACCCATTGACTAATATTAAGAATATGATCTGTATTGTATCCACGATTACAAACCCTACCAACTAGATCTCTTTGTTGATGTTCGAATGATTCATCAGATGAACACATTCTACGAATACTAGAAATTGTGATTTGGGAATATTGTGGATCACATGTCTGGGATGATAACTGAAAGCATGCAATGGAGTGTTGAAATGTGGATGTTTACGACACACATTACTTTCCAAAGTACCATCCTCCTTACACATAACCTGGACATTCAGAAGAATATCCTGTGTACATCATAATGTAAAGTGAAATGAATTTCCCATTTATTATCATTTAAATATTGAACAAACTCAGTTAGATAAACAATATTTGATCTCCACACCATCCAGCAATCATCCAAATACCTAAGCCAAATATCAATTTCATCCAGAAGTAAATTGTGATTAACATCATATATTATCTGCTCCTCCAGGTAGCCCATAAAAAAGTCTGCATAAATGGCTGCAAATTAAGCACCCATTGCTGTACCCTTCATTTGCCAATAACATTCACCATTGAAATAAAAAACATTCTTAGTTAGCACATGTACTATAAGGCACAACAGAAAGGTATTGAAACCAGGACTATATAATGGAACTCAATTAAGCCAATAGTCCAGTGCCATCAATCTTGCCCAATGAGGAATATTAATGTACAATGCTGTAACATCTAAAGTAGATATAAACCATCCCGGTTCCAACTGCGTGTCTGATATAATGTTCAAAAATTCAGTAGTATCCTGTATTCTGGCCCTAACATGTTCTGACAATGGTATAAGATATTTAGTAAGAAAACAAGACAATGGTTCAGTGAGAGAACCATTGCCAGAAACAATGGGCATACCTCGAGGTTAGGAAAGATCTTTATGTATTTTTGCCAAAAGATATAGATATTGTGGTAAGGGGTCAGGTATGGTTAAATGAAAAAACATGTCCTGATAAATAATACCTTGGTCTAAAGCTTGTTGAAGAAATAAATCAATGTCTTTCTTAAACTTCTGTGTGGTCTATGAACATCTTAGTTTAGAACCTACCATCCAACAATTGCCTTTGAACTTCTTCAAGATACATTGACCAGTCCATTACAACAATGGCCCCCCTTTATCAGCTGGAACAATTACCAAACTTTTGTTGTTATGGAGGCCATTCAAAACTTGAACTTCTAATCTGGTTAAATTATTACTAGAAAAAAACAGTACCTGACATCCCCCCTAAAATGTAAATCCTTGAGCACAGATTGCTGGAAGGTGGAGACATGTTTGTTCATGGGGGGCTTAAACTTAGACTTATGGTGCCAAAAGTCGGTCTGAGACTCCAATTCAGAACTGGTATTGCCAAAATATAATCTGAGATTCAACAGTCTACAAAATGACATTAAATCCTTAGCAAAAACATCTTCAGACAGAAAAAAAACTGGCACAAAATTCAATCCTTTGTTCAATAATTGCATTTCAATATCAGATAGTGAAACAGAAGAAATATTGTGTACATTACAGCAATCACCTACTGTGGTATAAGCAGATTGAGCAGTGTTTCTAAAGTGGGAACTTGACTTATGTTTTCTACCACCCCTTTTCTTCTGAACCCAAAGCTTTTTTCAAGTACGTTTTTTGGGGGCTGGTGGCTTTTGTCTGTGTTCATAATCCATATCTGTTACAGAGGAAAAATCTTCCCCCAAATCATCACTAATACTAATGGCTTTCTTCAAAATGGATTTTTTTCTTTTCCTGTTCCCAGAATCCCATACTGAATCTGGAATTACAAATTTGACATTTTTATGTTGACCAAAAGGCTTGCCCTGATCATAATCTCTCACATCAATGTTGAATTAATGAACTTTCCTTTCCTTATGTTGCTTTTCAGTTGCAATGAGTTCCTTCATCAATTTCTGAGAGCAAGTATAGGTTGGCCCTCAAATGATTTAAGCCCATCATATATTTTAGTAATTTCTGCAATGGATTTATTAATGCTGCATTCATAATGGGCCATTAATATTTCAACAAATTGCATAGAAGCAATTCATTGAGCCACTGCCCATTCCTGTAATAAAATATCATCAGCTTGGCCAACTAATGGCTGTAAGCAAATACATAAGCCCCTTGGTGTAATGCCTTTGGATTTATAAGCTTAAAAAAAACTTCAAATGCCATACATTAGATCTGAGAGTTTTCATAGGTTTAGTAAGTTGTCAAAATGTTGGAGAATACATGGCTTCAGCATTACTATCATTAGGTCCATGTGATTGTGACAAACTAGACCTCATACCAAAAACTTGTATGTCATCTCTATCAGCAGATAAGCCTTGAAGTATGATTATCAAATCCATGTTTATAAAATAATAAGACCCAACCTGATGTCTTAAGATCCAAAATAACTATTTTTGAGCTAGTATATAGCAAAAATAATTCAAAGGCAATATACAAAATGATATCAATACAGAACACCAATTGTTAATATAAATATAACTTCTGCCCCAAACCATGTGCCACTCTAAACTAAGCAGGTACTATAATAATGAATGATGTGTTCTGAGTTATATACTATAAATGTACAAAAACAGCAACTTAGCAGCACATTCATGAAACATACATTGTAAATGTCATAACCAATGCCAATCTCCGCTTAGATTCAGATATGATTGTAACAAACTTAGTGTCCCAAAAATATAGATATTCAGAAAGAGAAGCTTTGTCCTCATTAATAAGCAGAAGACCACCTCAAAATATATGAACCATAAAAAATGTAATGGTACACTGCCCTAAACAATCATCAGTTTTCATAAAGCATACAAAGCCCAACTCCACGCCGAAAATCAAACAGGAGGCCAAACTTGCAATCCTAACATTTACACAGAAAAATTGCTGTGATTATCAAAGTTCCCAGTTACTTCACTGCAAAGGAGTGTGCACCAGGATGCACACTAACAGGAAATGTAACATCCAATGTCTAGGCACAAATGGTAATGAAATAATGTCCAAAATATACCATTCCTTAATGAATTAAACCCAATGAATTGTTCTACCATTTTCATTCCTTCACAACTCCTGCCAAATGGGCTGTTCGCCCAAATGGCTGATTTCAATTTCCACCAGATGCAAGTAATGGAGAAATATGGTCCAAAATATACCATTTCTGAATGAATCCAACCAAGCCATTGTTCACCAATTTTCATTCCTTCATGACTGCTACCATATGCACCATTCATCCAAATGGCCAATTTCGATCTTTCCACAATTTACAAAAAAAAAAACACACCATAAATAAAATAATTGTCTCTGCACAAAATCCTCCTATTTCTGTACTTCACACTTAAAACACTCAATATTCAGTTCTAATATATGATGATATTAGCAGGTAACAAAAGCAATTACCATAAATAATGAAAAGAAAAAACAAACGTCCTCATAACTCAGTTATAACCAAAAAACGTTGTGAACTAGGCAACTTGTGCTTCAATATAAAAGCAACCAGGAAAATATATAATTAACAAATGTTACTCAGGGCTGAAATCCATGCTCACCCATATTCGAAAACGAATTATGTTCCACATCCAAAAGCCAACAGTAAAAGAAAACAAATCTGCAATGGCTGACATTACTTCCTCAAGTACAGCAAGTGCAATGTCCCGACAAACTCAGAAAACCAACAAAAATGGCCAGCACAACAAATGTGGAATAATAGTAACCATTTATTATTGCATGACAGCCCCAAAAAATGGCATTAGAATTGCATAAAAATGCAGCAACACATAATGCAATGAGTATCCAAACCGGTTTCAGCCCAAAAAGAGCCTTCTTCAGTGAATACATATCAAGTAAATCTGAAACAATATATACACCTGGCCACCCAATTCCCATCATACTTGGCTAATTAACAATGTTCATTAAGACGTGGTGGAAATAAACCACCAAGTCTGATAATCCAGCTGTTTTCTTTTTGATTCGATATATTATGCCAACCTGCCTTATTTCTCCTGTCACCCACAGTAGGCTGTTTAATAACATGTTTGTAAAGAGCATTAGAAATATGTTTGCTCCTAATGCCACTAAGGTGTTCAGAAATTCGTGTTCTTAAAGTATGAGAAGTCTGTCCCACATAAAAGGCAGAGCAGGTACAAATAGTTAAATAGATTATTAAACTGATACAATGACATAGGACAGTTTTACTTTTGGATAATAGATTAAGTGACACATTGACATCTAGATGCTGCTTGTCATTTCGAAGGGGTAAGACATTGGGAGGCTTTTTCAATCACTATAAGCATAAAAATGAAAATCATGAGGAACATTCACAACAGGTTATGATTGATGCTGGTATATTGGCAGGTTCTGTTCCCTTTGGTCACTGTTCTATTTGCAAATATGAATCTAAAGTTAAACAACTTACTAGTAAGAATACACCTAAACTATGTGATATTTACATATTTGCAAACTGCAGTACTGATTGGGTCATCTATTTAGCTATGTGGGATAGACTTCTCATACTTTAAGAACACGAATATGCAGTACAAGGAGCCCAGTGATTATGCTCTGATACCTTGAAAAAGGCAAATAAGTTAAGTGCTACCATAAGGGGGCAAGCTCCCCTTCAACCCACAAATGGAGGCTGCACCCCTAACTCCCCTGCCAATTATATATCCTAAGTCCAAGATTGTACAGTGAGGAAAAGGGTAGTTTTCCTGGATCCCGCTGTAGTGTGATCCAGTTGTAAACAGCGATGCTCAAAACCATGAACGCAAGCTATGTGTTGACATTTCAGAGTCGACGGGATTTCCAATTGCAATATTAAACTTTTGCACATTTACCCTTGACCTTATGAATGTTGGTAAGGTAAGCTTCACTGTTTTGATAGTAAACCTTTCTCATATATATATATATATATATATATATATATATATATATATATATATATTTTACATATGTACATTTTATATAAATATATATATATATATATATATATATATATATATATATATATATATATATATATATATATATATATATATATGGGTCTGTGTTGAATGATCGACAATGCAGAATATCGAACACATATGGTCGAAACCATATGATCGAACTCTATAATGTTGATCCTTCAACAAAACAAAAAACAACAACTTAAAATAAATATATGAAGGGGTGCAAGCCACCCTGCACTTCCCCACCCCCCGCTACTTAAATATACCAACTCCGAGATCACACCAGAGCGAGGAAAAGGGAAATCTCCCATTCCTTGCTGTATGCCAATCGCCATGAAGAATTTCGAAGTTTTAAAACTTTGACCATATGGTCTCCAACCATATGCAATTCGAAGTTTTAAGCTTCGCATTCTGCATGAGACCCATATATATATATATATAGATATATATATATATATATATATATATATATATATATATATATATATATATATATATATATACATATATATATATATATATATATATACATATATACATATATAAAAACATATGCATATACTGTATATATTTGCATAATAATGAAAGGCATTCATCTGGCACAGAACAAAAAGACAGTACTAAAGTATTACTTTATAGTTGCTGTATAAGTAAACTTATTTTTCATATAATGCAGGGCATTCGTCTGATATAAAAGTATCAGTAATCCATACTCTAAACACTAAGAAATATTACATATCTCATAGAGAAGAACAAAAATCTCTAAAAAACATGGTAAAGAACCTCTGTAGTGACTATTCATTTCCTCTCACTTTTGTCTAATCAGTTATCTAAATTCATTGGGGACTTACATACATAACAATGACTGAGAAGGTTCCGATAGTGTGCTACAAAGAGTGCTTATAGAAAGCATGTGTAGTCTTTTAACATCTTGTGTCATTCAGATAGATGCTCCTGTATATGCTTTCTTAAAGGATGAGAAATCTTTCCATCATAAAAAAACTCAAACACACATTGCAAAAGTTATATTAATTACCCCATCTGTGTGGCAGGTAAAGAGGTTCTGGATTTTAAATATCTTCTGAGTTTTGTGGGTATAAAAAGTTTTGGTACATGTTATATAAGGATAGATGTTATAGTGTTCCTTAAATAGTCTTTTCAACAGTTGCTAAGTCACCACTATTCTTATATTGTCCCAAAATGTCATTAACGTTCTCCCCTCTACGATAGGTGAACCAGCATTGGCCATGTAATATACTCTCCAAATAATATACACCAGTGTTTTTGAATTGTTTATCTGGCCATAAGTGGTAATAAGCTGAAAACCTTCATCTATACTAGGCTGCATACTGACACTCTGATAAACCATAAATTTTTGTGTGACGTATAATTATTACTACACATCACGGTATCTGATAATGACACCTTATATATTCATGAATAAATCTATGCCAGAGATCCATAGCCAAGGTCTGAATCTTTTGTGGTAGAACACATGTTTCATATGCATAAACTGACATACAAATTCTATCAATCATGTGATTCAAATGGCAACTATCAGATGATAACAATGAATATTTGGAGAAAGGTTTCCAGTGCAGCAGCATTAGGATGCTGCCCTCTGTTAACCTGGATAAAATTAACATCCAAAAAAAAATCAATAGAAAAGCCCTCTACTTTCAGAGAAAATTGATTGTCAAACTACATATGATTCAGATAGTTAACAGACCCATATAAACCTTTCTTAGTTCTATTCCATGTAAACTAAATATCATCACAGTAATGTCACCACATAACAATATTAATCAAGTAATTATTCTTGTCCTGGCCATCAATAAAAAGGTGTTCAAAGTGACCATTATGCCTGCATCAGTCCACCCTCCAGGTTGCCATGCTGCTGCACCTATATGTAGGGCCTAGATTTGCAGGCAGTCTCCATGTCTGACATACAGATGCAACCGTTACATGTCAGAACTTCAGCTAGACTCACTGTCCCATTAGTCCCAAGGTAGGTTCAGTGATACTCTTGGAAGAGGTAATGAGATTCATTCTGGAATTAAATTAACTTCTGCAGGTATAGCAAGCACCTATCAGTTCAGTACCTCAGCATTGAATTGAATTGAGTGAACCCTGTCCCCTAGGATGATGTTAACCCTTGGCGTTGCAGGAAGCTGTTTGCTCTTCTTAAACTGGTGTTTTGAAATCTGACCCTATATCTTGCAACAGTGCTCTTGAGTTATTATTCTTTGCTCATAATATTTAATTAAGCAGACAATGAACATCACTGAGTCTACATGCCAATACAAGATCTTCAAGACATACCCCAGGATCTAGCCATACTTGTACTCCTCTAGGTTCCATGTTCTTCTCTTTATATGATTTTAGATGTTTATAATGTCCTATCATTGTCCTCGACTTTTGTGAATCATTCATCGGTCTTGAGAATGCCACTTCAGTAGTATGTGATGGTGCCATAGGCTGCTTCTGTTGTGTGGAAGTAGCTGAAACATCTTACAATGTCAAACTGAGAGAAAGCAGCCAAATGAACTAACATCATTAAAAGTTCAATTAAGCCGTTGACAAAGCTGAAGTGATGAAGGTCCAGGGTTAAGAGATTTTCAATGCCCAGTTTAATGAGCTCTGACATACATTCTATAGCTTTACATATAAGGCCAGTGAAACTGTGGTTCAATGGGGTCTGTTCTTAGAACTGCCTCATGCAAGGACATTAGAATGTCTATTTTCTAGATGTCAGGAGTATATCCAGTAGGGTGGTTCATATTAAAGAGGTTAAGTTGGAGCTCATATAAGCCATATTTTTGTACTGACAACCAAACAGTCTGGTATGTTATCAGGACTCATAAATGAGTCGTTAATAGCTTTTCAGAGGGCTGAGAGGACATGTTCTGTAGTGATTATAGGATGTGTCAGGTAGGCTGGAATCTGTGGAATGGTTATAACTGTGGAAGTTGTAAACTTAGTACTAAATTTGTTAGGCAGAACTATTTTCTTTGGGTCAGAGTGGGCAGCATTTTGTGGACTTGCATCATCATCAGTGTTAGTTCTTATGGTCCTGATATAGTTAAAAGGCATATTTGTTGTTATTTTTGATCTCAGGGGCTATTTTAAGTTCATATTCAGCTATGAGCTTCTTAATGGCTTCTTTAAGCTCTTTACTAGTTTGTCAAGTGTGTTCTAAATGCAGGAGGATGAGATCTCTTATAGGCGTTAAGTAATTTCTTTCTCTTGTTATATAGTTTATTTATATGGGTATTCCACCAAAGAGGTTTGTTTTTAAATCGCTCATTATATGTCATGCATCTAGACACTACTAATACAGCAATGTAGGTATTATACATTCAATTTCAAGCCAAGATTTTTTGTCTACAGCATCTAGTTGGCAAATATGTCTTTACATAGTGTACATTTTTCCTTTTCCTGCTGTAAGCATAGAAACGCAGTACCCTCTTTAGAACTGTAGAAAATATGGTGTCTTGGTATGGCAGATTCACACTCTGTTTTATTCAGCATCTCTCATGGTATTATCAGAAGAAGAAAGGCCACATGTCTAAGAAAATCAGAGGGGCCATCATTAGCAACAAAATAAAACACACAAAACTAGCTACTTTTTGTAGGCATGGTATAGTGTGCAGTTTATAAGGTAAGACAGCAGAGCCCTAGCATGTTCTCACTTAAATTTCTCATGTTGGCAGCAGAATAAAAAAGGCCACATGTCTAATAAAATCAGAGGCCATCATTAACAAAATAAAACACATAAAACTAGCTACTTTTTGTAGGCATGGTATAGTGTGGCAGTTTATAAGCTAAGACAGCACAGCCCTGAGATGCTCTCACTTAGATTTCTGCAAAATGTCTGCCTAATATCCCTTACAAGTTACAAGGTAAGGCTTAATGGTTCACCATGACACTTCTGCAAATGAGTGTTTTTGCAACCCTGGAGATCAAGTGAATGTTGAAATTCTGAGGATCATAACTGTGGTCAGAATTCAATTTTCATTAAATATAGAATGGATGGATACAATTTACTAAAGTTATGTCTTAGCAGTTACTAGGTTGTCTAATTATGCTGTTTGTTTTTCTAAACAGCTACTTTCCTTTGATAGAACATACTGAGTAAGACAGAGGATGGGGTCCACATATTAAAATCAGTTAATAACACTGGAACATGGAAATTCATTTAACTGACTGGTGTCTATTAAATTATTGCTGATACATAACATGTATGTCAAGTAATTAAAGACAAAAAAATCATGACTGGGGTGCCTTTAAAGGTTTACAAATGTATTTTCCACTCATATTCATCACTTTTAGTTGGTTCTCTTCTATTTTGCTTGCAATTGTCAGTTGCATACTTAACTCTAAGATCACTAAATTGTCGGTTACAGAACTTTTCCCATTACCACCCTAGTTTGGATAATGACCTCATCGATAAAATATATATAGACCTAGTCAGAGAGCATGCATCCCACAACACTTTGTCTCTTCGTGTTTTTTCTTATTCTCATTATTCTGTTTTCTCATTCTTATTTTGTTTGAGTTGTTACGGTACAAACTGGCATTGAATTAGCAGATAGTTTTCCTTGTCGAATATCTTTTGTGAATTATTGCTTGCTAGTTTTGAAGTAATAATGTCTAGACTATAGTCTATTTCTGGCTAATGTATTTTTTTAGAATATAGCTTATTTCTTGTTGATACCATTTTTGGATTCAAGCCTATTTCCGGTTGTGTTTTAGCTGGCTGAGTTTTATACGCACTTAAGTTGCACTGCTTATTTTAATGTGTTGGCCTGCTTTAAATATCTTTTAGTGAGCTACAAATCATGTTACTTTCTGAAAACCTCGCCTGTAAAATTCTCAGAGACAATGCTAGATTTGTTACTTGGATGAGATATATTTTTGTTTGTTGTAATACATTATGTGATATCCAAGCTATGTATTGTCTGAAACTGGCCATAAGTAATGCTAGACTCACAAACCATGAATTAATTACTGCTTATTTGGGTCGTTTTACTTTACAGATATCCTAAGATGGGTAGCTTATCAAGCAGTGCTCTGTAAGTCTGTTTAGCAAATATCCACCTAAGAAATTGTGTTCTGTGCAATGTGTCATTAGCAAGGTAGCAAGTTCTTGTTCATTAGTATCCTATTGTTTGTTTGGACATAATCCACTATATTTGCATTATAAATACTTTGTGTGTTGAACTGCATAGTACAAGTCCTTGTGAGTCATTGAGAAAATCAGACTGCCTACTTGGTAAAAGTTGTCTAATTTAATTATTGTGAGGCAATGAGTGTTCCTCAAATGTGGATTGATAAGTATGCTGCTAAGGTCAGATAGTATGAAATATAAAGTGCACATTCTTATTGTGACTTACGGTGAATGTTCCCTAGATGCTACCCTTGCAAACATACACCACTCTAGGCCTCCTGTTCATAGCTTGCTTTCATATCTGCCCTTCTCCACCTATATCTTGTATACATTATACTTGTCCATCTGACTTTCACTGTCCCCATGGAATCAGTCTGCTTTACTCACTTCAGTGGCTGGCCTTCTAGCATGTGGAACTCTGGGGCAATGTATTAAGTACTTCATGCTTACCAACAACTTCTTACTATCCCCCAGCACTCACACCATTTGTGAGAAATATAAAGGTTTATTTAATCTGTAGTCAAATTTCTCACTGCCAGCATGCATCTGTAAACTGAACAGTTACAATTTGTCTTTCTAGCAATAATCCTACAAATGCAGAGGCTGTAAAGAAATCTCTGCCTATGCCTCCCAGACACTATAAAAGTAAAATGCCACCACCTGCACAGACCTCTAACTTGGCACCCATATCTGCACCTCTTGCACCTACCTCATAACAAATTCTAATTTACCATATATGAAGGTGACTCTCCTAAATACCAGTTGTCTTAATAAAACATGTCTGCACTTGAAGCCTTCCTGTCTCTTGAACACATCTGTGCCTGTGTAGTTACACAAAAATGTAGTTTCAGTTTTCTGACAGTATGCCCATTACACCAGGATTCAGAACATATCATTCATTTAGGCCCTCTAGGAACTGTAGTGGCCTATCTCTCCTTACACATGATTTAATTGTTTAGTTATTTATTTATTTTTCTCAGACTGGATCCCATGTGACAATAACCTAAAATTTATTCAGGTCCTGGTCACTTTATACAAGCTAAACTGTATTTTTATTAACAGTTAGCAATCACCATTCAAGCCCTCTGTTTGCCATAAAATGTGCCTAATTCATTTGGACAATATTCCTGTCAAACCTAGCACAATGCACTTAACTGACTTTAACTACCCAGCTATCAATTGATAGACTTACAAAGCAAATAATAACTTTGCATAACATTTCCTGAACTTTGCTAATGCCAGCTCTCTGGACCAAATTGCCCTTCTCACTAGATGTGCAAATTTCTCCCACTTATCCTTACAAATATTGACCCTGCCAATACCTCTCACTTCCTCAGTTAATTCTGCCTACAAGGCTGTCATCTTTTCTATTATAAATAGTATCACTACTCCTATATTCCAGAGTAAACCTCTTATAATTTACTGATGACCTGGAAAAGTTTGAAAGTTGTTACATAAGACTTTTTATTCATATCTAAACAAATCCTTATCCCCATAAGTGTAGTGGCAAATTCAAAAACAAAAACCTGTGGCAGAATTCTGACATTATCAAGCTATAAAATAAGAGGAAATATCTCCTACACTAATATTCTAGAACTCCAATTGCCCTTTGTAAAAGGAAGCTTAATTTGCTCAGTAGCAATCTCAAACATGCCATTACAGAAAACAAAGCCTGCTGTAAAATAGTCACAAAGTCCTTCAAAGACAAATCACGAGGCAATTATTAATTAGAAACAAACACACTGCTGCTCTGGACTGTTACCTAATGGTACACGTTACTCAGATTCACAAGACATTCATAATGTGTTGAGGGATAGGTTCAGCAGCACTTTCACCCTACTCATTATTCTCACTGTCCCTCTCCTTCTCCCCAAAATCACACTACATTTAAGTCCTAATGGCACTATCTAAAATTAAAAACACTAATTCTACTGCAAGTCTAGATGCCACTGTCCAAAATTTAAAACATCAGATCCATGGACCCTAATAACATTGCAGGCTGTCTCCTATTAAGTGCTAATCATAGCTTGCACAACCTTTCCTGAATCTATTTAATTTTAGCCTCTCCTCTCGTTATGTGCTAGATGTTTGGAGTAATTTCTGAAGTAGTGCTACTACATAACAGTAACTAACCACAGATCCATGTTTCCCCATAAGCCTAATTAGTATCTTACAAAAAGTTGAATGAATCATTTTCACATTTACATAGAGCAAAACATGTGATCTTTACTACTTTGACCCCGGTCAATTTGGATTCATGTAAAGCAGTCTATGTGATTTATTTGAAAGAGTTACCAAAATGTTATTATTATTAATATTTATTATTTGCATTTGTTTTCCAGGGTAGAGTACTGATCTCCATGGACCTTTTTCAGACTCAGCACAGGAGGAGTATCTAGTTAAGTCAATAGCTCAGAGTCACTCAGGTAGGCAATGGAGTTTGAGGAAATCAAATCTTGCACCACTGGATGACAGGAAACAGCTTGTTAACAGCTCTTTAATCATCTAAGACAACTGCCAGACATAAGAATCAGTCTGTCCAAAGCACTTTTATGAAGATGGCTATGGTTTCAGACATGATTCCCAGTGCTGGTACTATCAACAAGTTTATCCAACTCAACATTAATACCTTTGTTACACAATGGATAGTCCAGTAGCTCACTGAGAGCACCTCTAAAGTGATGGGCGTTAATAGTGCCTCATCCATTTAAAGAAGAATCATGAATGGCACTCCACAGTGCACCAGCCAGGGTCAGTCCTCTTATCTTTGATAGCAGTGTCAGTGCTGCAATAGACAGTGCACTTACTGTACCTTTGGTGCAGAAGGCTGTGGGTTCTATTCCTACATCAGGTAGACAGATTGCTGACTCTGCAGTGCAACATAAGGGTGGTGGTGTGCTCCTGAGTATGCTGTCCCATCTGCCTGGGTTTGTGGTATCTCAGGTGGATGTAAAAAGTCCTATGGTATGTATCAAAGGTGTAGCAGAGGCTCTCTGATACCCCAGCTAAATTTCCCATATTAGTATAATTGCCACCTTCTGTCTCCCCTGAAAAGAGATTACAAGCCTAATGGGACTAATCCAGGGCTAGATATATAAATAAAAAGTAGCTGATTCACTAATTTGTAGGCAAATGTCCAAAGTCTTTGTCTAAACAAGTTTGCTTATGACTATACACTCTGTGCTATTATTAACCCTTCTGCTGATTCTGATATTCTTACAAGGGCTTGATTAAACCAATGCCTGAAGTACCCATCATGGCCACATACTTAATGCTAGGAAATGTAGAACAGTCCTATTTTGGAAACAGTTATTTTTGATCATACCATATAAATAATACCCAACTTAAAACACACATAGTCATTAATGATCTAAGGTACCTTCATTGCTAATGAACTATCCTTGGACCACCAAGTATCAGCTATACTTAAGAAATATTTCTGCATTGTACAGTTAATTTCCAAGTTATGTCCTCTAATGACAAAAACAAAAAACTTCATTCTAATCTGTGCATCCCTCATTAGGTCCATCATCATATGTATTACCCATTCTGATGTGCACCTCTCTAAACACAGTCCGACTGGAAAGGCCCAAAACATTTCCACTAAAAATGATCACATGACTAAGTTATCAAGAAAGACTCAAAGTTCTATCACTATATTCCATCTGATAAAAGCTCCAGACATGAACTTTGTTTGACCCTTATCCTTCAAGATCTCCTTCAACTCTGCAAATCCAGTAGTACAATGATCACTCAGCACTAAGAATTATAATATTCACTGCTATACAAATGGGACATGATGACACGCTAAGTAAGCTAGGTATCTGAACAAACACATCCTTTGCCTATGAAATAAACTACCTTTGCATGTTCAACAATGCAACAACTTAGGCATCTTTAAAATGTTCTTAATTGAATTAGTATTTGCAAATTCGCTCCAGAGGAATGTGGTATGACTGTCCTTGACCAGAGTAACTAATCTGCTGACAATTTGTGTAGTAATGTTTGCTACTCTTTTGGATGGATTGATTAGGTTCAGCAAAAATCACATGAACACTAGTCCATTGTCCACTGACAAACGTACGAACCTAAGAATGTATAGCATATATTTTTTCATTCTTGGAGTACTTCAGTAATTTTCACTCTAACATGTACAATTATTTCATTTAGAATAAATAGCAAGCTTGCACTTAGCGTATTTGATTGTATTAATGCAGGATGTGCAATACATTCATAGATTCATAGGTGTGTACTAGACTAATGGCCCTGGAGCCTTTACAAGCCTAGCCCATAGAAGTGCTCTGGCATCATGCTGACTGATGTTAGTTCCCAGTGCCTCTATCAAGTAGAGCCACTGGAGTGATCCCTGGGGTGAACTTTCTATTACCCATCCACTCATCAAGATTTCTCTTGAAGAGGGACAGCAAGATGCTCTGCTTGCCATGTATGGTAAGTCTATTCCAGAGCATGGGCAATCTCTGGGTGAGAGACCTGTCCCTACAACATGTTCTGTTGATTGTGGTAATGAGGTTGAGGTCTCTGGAGTGTGTGCTGCGGAGGGATTGGGATTTCTTTAGATGTAGCATTTATAACAGAGCTGGGTCAGACGTGGCTTTGTAAGTCAAGCAGAGATCGCCTCTAAGTAGGCGATATGAGACAAAGAATAGCTGAAGTCTTTTGAGTCTGTCCATGTAGGACATGTGTTTACTGCCTAGGATCCTCTTCGAGAGGTACTTCTGTGGCCTCTCCAGCTGTTGCAGATATCTAGTGAGGTTCATGCCAAATGGTGCATTATACTCAATGATTGGTTTAATGAGGGAAGAGTAGAGAGAGATGATGACCTCTCTTCCTGGATGCAAAACCCTTGGTAATGAGATGTGCCACACAGAAGGACTTTGACACAGTGGCAATGTGGTGGTTGAAGGAGAGGTTGCTGTCAGCCTGCATTCCCAGATCTCTTATAACACCTTCAGTGTTTAGTGGGCTCCCATCGATGTGGTAGTTAGTGGGAACTGAGTTTTTACCAAATGGGGATGATGCATTTTTTGGCGTTAAGCTTAAGACCATGGTTTCGACACCAGTCATGGGTATCAGTGAGGCCTTTCTGTAGGATATCTGCATCACTTGGGGAGTTAATAATGGCTCCCAGTTTGTAGTAGTCTGTGAACTTGGTCAGCCAGAATCCCTTTCTGTTGGCCTGGACTTCTGAGAAGTAGATGCTGAACAGGAGAGGACCCAGGTCTTATCCCTGTGGGACTCCACTAGTGACTGATCAGCAGTTTGAATTGGAGTTCACAACTTTCACACTGTGTGTTCTATCTGTGAGCCAGTTTGCAACGCATCTAGTGATATAGGTGTTGATGCCTAGTTTGGTGAGTTTATCAATAATTCCAGAGTGAAGAATGGTATCAAAGGCCTTGGCCAGCTCGAGGTAGGCTGTATGCACTGCCTTACCCTCGTCCTCCTGGTGACTGACTCAAAGAAGTCAACCAGGTTGAGCAGGCATGATCTTCATTTCACAAAGCCAAAGTGCACGGGTTCCGGAGTTTGGAGATTTCTTATATCTTTGTTAATCAGGTCCATGATGATAGCTGTACATATCAGACTCATCAGGTAAATGGGGGGATAATTCCCAGGGTCTGTAGTCACTCCCCCTTTATGGAGAGGGATGACTGTAGCAATGCGCCATTCAGTAGTGACAAAGCCTGAGGTGAGGCTGTGACTGAACAGGGCACACAGATGTAGTGCCAGTTCACTTTGTAGTTCATGTAGAACACAGCCAGGGATATTATTGGGTCCCATGGAAACTGTATTCTTGGCCTTGGACAATGACGCTTTAACCTGGGCTGCAGTAATGCTTGGTGCCTGGCATTTTTTGGTATTGTGATTGATCATTTGGGGGATGGGTAAAGTTGGCACTGAATCTGTTGGCCAGTATGTTGGCAATATCTGTTGGCTCAGTATAGGAGGTACCATTGTGCAGTAACTCAGAGCAAATCTGGGTATTGCCGTGGAGGTTCTTGATATAACTATAAAAAGCTTTGTGATTGTTTTTAGTGACTGCCACAATTCTGCCTTCATAGCTCGCTTTAGAGGATTTAATGAAGGATCTCAACTTTTTGTTGAGGCTAATAAGGGAGTTTTTCCAGGCTTTGGACTTCACCTTTTTCTGAAACAGTTTCTTCCTTCTCTTGTAGAGTTTATTAATGACAAGGGACCACCAGATTGGCTTCCTTTTTTTGGAGGAGAGCATCTTAGTTCTGTTGGGAATGGCTAGTTCCATGCATTTATGTACATGTTCGTACAGTGCATTGGTGTATGATTTGGTAGTCATGCATGGGTGCCGTGCAGTTAGCCACCTCTGTTCTTAGGAGTCCAAAGTCAGCTTTGGGGAAGATTTTCAAGGTATTTACCCTTGTGGAGGTATAAGTGAGATGTAGATTTCCATAGTGATTAGTTTATGGGTGGATCTGACCAGGGAGGGATTGACTACTGGTGTAGAGCAATGGTCACCCATGTTAGTAATAACCAGGTCAAGGATGTTGCTTCCTCTAGTGGCAGCCAGAATGAGCTGGTTCAGGGCATTGGAAATGGTGAATTCCAGGAAGTGTTGGACCAGTGCTTGAGTAGTTTTCCAAGTTGGAGGGGTAGTTGAAGTCTCCTAGTATGAGTGATGGGTTGGACCTTGATAGATTCCAGGGTGCTTAGGAATGTGGAGTTAGAGTCTAGGGACATGGTTGGGGACCTATAGGAGGCTATGACCTGGATTTCAGTCTTACCCAATGTTAATTGTACCTGAAGTATCTCAAATGCATTACGCTGGGTTACTAGTCTGGAGGTGTGCATATACTTTATGAATATGAAGACACCACCACCTCTGGAGCTTTGGTCCATGTTTTGGGGCCAAAAGTTGTGGAATGAATTATAGCCTGGTAGTGCAGAGGTGCTTTCTGCTGCTTTAAACCAGGTCTCCGTTACAGCACAAATGTCGATGTTCTCTATTTTGAGGAGTTCGAGCGAGTGCATCTTGAGATTTAGACTTCTAGCATTGAGTAGCATGACCCTCAG
>NC_056726.1:195930403-195947903 GCF_019279795.1 Protopterus annectens
TAGTAAATATGATTTCTGTCTGTCCCTGTAGAGTGTAGGAAACAGTTTTGTACTATAACTGAAAATGTAGCTGATTTTAAATTTGTTTGTGTAATCTTTTTCTTAGTAAATCTCTTCAGCAAAAATATCACATTAATTATTTAGTCAGTGCTTTTGTACTGAAGTTATATAAGGGCACGTCTTTTTTACCAACTCTTTTGTTATTATATTTGCAGAGTTGAAAGTAACAAAAACATAAACAATTGAGATTACAGACCAGCTTCTTTTTATTTTTTTTTTTAATTTTTATTTTACTTCTTTGTTTTTCAAATAAATTAAGTGGTCCTCATGCCCTTTTCAGCCATTGATAAGGCCACAAGGATAAGAGTAAAAATAGAAAATATTGTACAGTCAGTTAAAAAGATAATAATAACCCAGACCACCTGAGTTAAGCTAGTAGATTGAGTACCTGTTGGAGCAGGTGAGGGAGGAGATGAGTGATGAGAGTTAAAGCTGCATGTCTCTGAGAAGGGTGGGTCATGTACTTGTAGGCACAGACTCCATAATAGAGTACCACTTATAGATCAAGGCTCATACAAACATGCTTGCAGACTTGAGCTAAATGCAATGGATCATGCAGAGATCCTTAGAGACTTGAGATAACTGCTTAGGGTCATGCAGAGATACTTAGAACTTGAGCTAACTGCTTTTGTCACAATGATGTATGCTCTGCATCCCAAAAGACCATTGCAAATAAACCCACTTCATGCTTATGAGCATGTATTGGATGCCAGGGCCCCAAAGAAAAAAACAAAAACTCAAATCCTCATTGGAATTATAATGCTGTTATTCTTGTGGTTGACCCTTACCCCACTGGACAAATGGCAAATAGGCTACAGAGGGTCTCACCTGGGACACTAAAAGGATCATCAGAGTGTCAGTGAGTATAAACTTGATAGAGAAGAACTAGAACAGAAAAACGAGTGTGCAGCTTGAAGCAGTTTCATCTTGTTCACACATCACCATGTAACATGCTCAGCAGACTATGCAGCATGGTACATTATGTTTTTAATAAAGTTTGAAATAACAAACTGTTCTGTTTCAGGGGGCATGTGTACTGCTATAGAAATCTACAACACTTGACTACGAAGAACATGGAAAGAGGTTTGTAGCCATTAATAAACAAGACAAAGGATTGACAAAGATATTTGGTAATTGTATTCTTTGAGATCAGTCTGCACATAGTGAAATAATGCATGCTGTTTTAAACATCCAGGGACTAGTCGAGAACAAATTGTTTACTTCAGAAAATCCACTTACTTGATCATGCCTGTATGAATATGTGTATGCATAATTAATGGTTTATTTAGGATAGTACAGAAAAGAAAGCTTCAGCAAGAATTACTATTTACTTTTAATTAGAGTTCTTTGTCAGTTGATCAGAATTGCTAGGATTACAATAGATTGTTTCATCAGAGAACTATTAAAAATATAAATTCAAAATCACCATTGTATTTTTTAACTTAAAACTGCATTGTCCTTTTGCATAGTACAGTAAAGACTATTCTAGTGCTTTAATAATACTGAATTTTTGACCTTCCTTTTAGTGGCAATTGTGTGTGTGTGTGTGTGTGTGTGTGTGTGTGTGTGTGTGTGTGTGTGTGAGCCAGTTTACATTTCATGTACAGTAAAAATATGTTGTATTGGAACAGTGTTATTTACACACCGTGCAGATCTATTACCTAAACTATTGATTACTACTTCCTTGTCTGTTCTCATCGCTACCACTACCAACATGGCTACTTGCAAATATTTACTCACCTGTGTTTCTGACAGCTGCATTGGGGAACTTCCGGTGAATACATGGACAAAAAGATAATGTTCTGTTATCTTAATCCTAGCCTTTTTTAAACAATAAGCTATGACCAAGGGTTATAGTGATGTTCTAGTTAATATACCTTTGGAGATGTAATGTGTGAGAATGTGTCTCAATGCCACAGATATCTAGGGCTTTATTAAACTGATCATAACTTCTGTGAATATCATGCCGATATTATTACTGTAACCAGATTTGTGTTTTTGTCTCAGTTTTCAAATCCTATGTTTTATTCATTTTGGAAAGTTGCAGACAGATTTCCCAGAGACTTCCCATACCCTGGAACAAACGTCCCATTCACGTTAAGCAGAGCACTTCACTGGCCCTCTTTAAGAGAAATCTTGACGAGTGGGTGGGCAATAGGAAGTTCACCATGGAGATGACTTCAATGGCCTTGCTTAACAGGGGCATTGGGAACTAACTTTGGGTGGCATGATGCCAGGAAATCTTCTTGGGCTAGGCTTATATAGGCTCCAGGGCTGATAGCCTAGTACACACCTATGAACCTATGAACATTAATATACAATATTAAATCTAGCAGTTGGTGCAGAGGTTAAAGGTGTGAGCTATAGTTTCTATGGTACAGGGTTTGATTCTCTCAGCCATCATTTGCTTAATGTTTGATCTTGAGCAGGTCACTTAACCAGCCATTGCTCCTGAAGTGTCCCTAAAAAAAGAACTGCATGCCCAGTGGACCTACTTGGTTAGCAAATAGGATCTCGTATACCAGTGTCTACCTGACTGACAGATTGGTATGTCCAGATGACTGATATAAAATATTACAGATATAACAGGTTTACTATCAAAATGTTGAATGCAAATAGTCAAATGTGCACATCGTCAAAACATGAGTGTGAAATCCCTACTGATGAAATAAACCCAAATGGTGACATTTTTGACTGCTCCACACCTAAAAACAAGTGCTAACATGGGTCAAAACGGGGGCAAGATTTTGTGGTTCAGAATATCAGTGTTCGAGTTTTTCAGTAGTCAGTGTTCATGGAAGTGGTTCAACAATGTGCCAGTCAACATTTTGATGGTAAACCATCATAACAATAGTTCCACACAGAGAATGAAGGTGGTGACGCAATGCATATAGTTTTGATGTTGGATAGGTGTGGCAGTAAAATGAAATGTATGTGACAGATAGGAGGTGTTAGACTTCATTATATATGAAAACAGAGAAAAAGAGTAAGGAAGTATCCCTGACTGGTTGCTTAGGGCTCCAAATTGCAAAGGTCTGCCTTGACAGTAGGATGAAATTATTAAAAAGTATTACTTTTGAAACATTTCAGAGTTGAGACAGAACATTGAGATGTATCAGACTGGTATATACATATGCTGTATAACTTCATTTGCATGAGTGCACATGCACCGTGTAGTTCCATTTTTATCTGTACCCATGTTTTTTATGACATTTCTGACCTTCCCTGTTGTCTGCCTGCGCAATTACCCAGTATAGCAATGCTTCATATATAACTGTGAAACAAAGTCATGGACCTTTTTGAAATTTGACATTTATTTGATTTTGCCTTTCATCAGGCACCACTGAATGCAATGTCTGTTATGTTAACATTCAAACAGTGTAAGTAGCCTTTATGTAAGTTCAGTATCTATGTAACAGGAAGTAACAGTTATTTTGAAAGGTACATTACGAGAAGATACCAGCTTTTTGCTTGCTGTCTTTTCAGTTGATATGTACTCTGATTGCATACATTTAAATATTTTTCTATAGTGAATATAATGTGGTAGTTAAATTCTGAGTGCTTGAGAAAATTTCAATTGCTTATCTAATTTTAGTTCTTATAAAGATTTTCAGATATTCATTAATAAGACATACCATAAACTTGTGAAAAAAAAGAAACAATTCTGTGCTGGTCCGTTGACTCAAAACACTGGAACTCAGATGTGATGTGATACTTTTTATTGGGCCAACATAACAACTTACATTGTAAATTGAAGAAAGATTTATATGTCCTGTCCAATCTGCATAGCCATGGGATTTATAGTATCTGTGAATGTGGACAAGTTAAGAGTATCATAAACCTATCAAGCCACAGTTGTGCATAAGTATGATGATTAGAGAACCAGAGTGGGTTTCTGGGATACTGGATCTCGCTCTCAGCTACTATATCCTGCTATATACTTTAGAATGGCATTTGCATTTTAACTTTAGAAAATATTATGGCAGAAAACTGACATTTTAATATCTCTTTAGGTTAAATATCCATAACAGATAAGATACTAAATATATGAACATGTACAAAACACCAAACTCTACTATAATTTACCATAAATGTAGATAAAACCAAATCAGTGCAAGATGGGATGTGACACAACAAATATAGCAGTCATAACAAAAAATATTTTTTTTAATAAAAGTGAGAAATCCTTTATGTACTATATCTGGTAACAAGGATCACCCCCCCCTTCAAAAAAAACTAAACTAAACCAAATCAACTGCATGCACAAATATGACCTTTTTAGTTCCTGAGCTCTGTATCTAGACTATAAATGTGTGAGATGTGATATTACAGAATATAATTAAATGTTCCATGGTGGTACATATCACTTTTACAGATTTCTGACCTTTGTTGGACTCAGATGTAGCAAATATTTGTGCAGACACGCTACTTTAGATATGGTTGCAATTGCTAAACTAATAACGCAAACTTTAAATACTGTGGGATTGATACTGTCAAATGACATTAGTAACTCATACTAATTTGCTTCGAATGGGCAGATATAAATTGTGATAACAGATATTTACAGCAGTAACCATCTCATTTTTGCACTTTAAGGTATTTTACTAATTTCTGACAGTACAAGTTATTGTGAATCATCGCTCTCAGCGTGACAGTTGAAATAATGCTCTCCACTTGGAATCATTTACTGTATTTGAGAAAGCAGACTGCTCTATCATGTTCAGTTTTAGTATATTGGCATGGCAATTGTAGCCAGTATGAAATGCTTTTGAGTCATTGTCTCATGAATATTTCATACTTTTAGACATATTGTTTTTGTTAGACACTTATTGTGGTTTGAAATTTATATGTTTATAAGGAATGGTATGACTCAGAACCTGATGCGCTTTAAGTGTTGGTAGCTAAAACTGTATTTTGAGGCAATTACAAAACGTTTTATTTAGAACTCTGATTTTTCCAATAGATGTTAGGTGTCATTTTTTCTGTTTTAGTTATTTTTAATATATGCATATTGTTCTTTAATGCAAAATGATGGTATGATGTTTGAAACTTTAGGGCTCTTGGTTAAGTTTGTATAACAGAGACCTAACTATAAATCTATTTATTCCACCACCAGAAAGGAAACTATCATTACATTCAAACAATGGGCCATTAACAAGAAAGAGAAATCATATTTTTGGACCAGTACACGGAATTTATCAAATATAAAGTGAGTAGGATACAAGCAGTAAGCTATGTAAACTGCATTTTGACCAATATTACATATCATCTGTTTGTGAAGCATAAGGTACTTAAGTAAAATGTATGATGGACTGACAAGCAGTAATGTAAAAATGAGCCATCTTTGCAATGCATGGTGTGCCAGACAGTTGCACATACAGTGAGCAAAGAAAGCAAGTCTGAAATGATATTCTATTGATAGCATCTTGGATGAACTGACAGTTTTTGTTCAGGATCATACATCCACAGGCCCTTTTTCCCATTATTGCACATGGGGTAGGGGTGTCACCTCAACAGTGACAATCATCCAGCATCAAGCTTCCTACTGCCAGGTGGCTAGCCCTGCCATGGTATTTTTTCCACCATACATTGACAAGCACAATGACACCTGTGGCCAATTCAGAGTGTCCAGTCCACCTACTGCATGTCTTTGGAATAAGGGAGGAAACTGCAGCACCCAAAGGAAACCCATGCAAACACAGAGGACAAGTAAACTCCACACAGAAAGCACCCCAGATGAGAATCAAAATAGGGAACCTCTTGCTGTCAGGCAACAACATTATTCACTGTGCCACTGTGCTGCCCTTTCAGGATTATAACACTAGGCAAAATACAAGTCCCAGGGTGTAAGTCTCCCAGAACTTCTATTTCTGAATTCTACTCTTTCAAGATAACATGAATATGTACCTTTGAAGTTGTACACAACTTTATTTGTAGAGATTACCTGTGTTGGTGTATACAGGCAGGCAGTCAAAGGAAGTGTTTTGAGGAAAGAGGAGTAACAAAAAAGAGCAAGATTGATAGATATAAGTGTACTTAGCCTCTGAGTTCCTATGGGAGACTATGGTAAAAAATAATCAGTAAGTGAAATTCTGCATTTATTTATTTATTTTGCCTTTGTTTACTGGGTCAAGTCCAAATGGGCAAAGACCCTTTTCACTGAAGGCCCAGGGAGAAATATCCACACTGCATATACCGCATAGACAGTAAGCATGAGCTAATAATAACAATAAATTATATAGCACTGACATAACTGTAATTTAACAGGTGATCACAGTGTTAAGTGCAGCGAATAGTATTTTCATAAGCAATAATGTCCAAAAGGGTGTGTGCTGTTAGTGAAATAATGCTTCCATGGGGGTGCTTTTTTGTCAGGCCTCTTCACCCCTCACAGGATGTTATTTTCCCAGTAACATACAGTGGAGGACATTATCGTGTTTAGGGAATGAGCTATCTGTTAAATTGTTTTGTATTTTTTTAAATATTATACACTTTTTATATTTTAGATATAAATCAGTTCCTTCCCTTAATGTTTAAAACTTGTTGTAAGATATGTAATTGTTGTTGGAGGAAGTATTTACATCCAGAATATAACTTATGTAAGTATTTAATATCTATTTGCAGACTGACAGACACACACACACACACACACACACACACACACACACACACACACACACACACACACACACACACACACACACACACACACACACACACACAACAGTCTTGTATACAAACACTTACACATACACACACACAACAGTCTTGTATACAAACACTTACACATACACAAACATAGACCGAGATATACAGACAGACTCAGACACATAGACATAGAAACACACACAGATGCCCATAAGTCACAGCCATTTTGTGGCGTGAGCGGACCTCAGACATCTCATTGTGAATGAAAAAATCATGGAATGCCAGGCATTGCAAATCCACCACCTCCAATTAACCTGATTCTGCCACATAGTGCTGATCTATGCCTTCAGGAATGAATGATTTTCTGTTAAATCATGGAGGATTGAAGTGAGTTAATTACAGACGTTACAGTTTCATACTTACTGTTTACAAAATGTATGCTGATGGACTGTCTGTTGCAGCCAGAGGTGGCACTGTCTGTTCGCTGGTCTCTGTCTCTCTCTCCATCACATATACACACTTGTGCATGAGTACATTTATTTATTTTTTCTTTCTTTCTTTTTTTTTTTAATTTTACAGTCATAAACAGCAAAGTACTTTTTAATGAGAAAATAAAATGGTGACCATTTACTTTTGTCTGTTCAAGCTTTATGGCAGATTAATATCCTGCCATAAAGTGGTAGACTTGTTTTTTAGCAGATATTACCTGTCTGACCAACCTGCTGGAGCATAGCCATGTTGAAGTGTATATGTGGCTCATTCTCTAAAGCATGTTAAGGTCTCACACAGACAGACACACAGACAGACACACAGACAGACACACAGACACACACACAGACACACACACACAGATACACACACAGACACACACACAGACAGACACACACACAGACACACACACACACACACAGACACACACACACACACACACACACACACACACACACACACACACACACACACAGACACACACAGACACACAGACACACACAGACACACACAGACACACAGACAGACACACAGACAGACACACAGACAGACACACACAGACAGACACACAGACAGACACACACACAGACAGACACACACACAGACAGACACACAGGTAACCTATTGGTGTATGAAGCTTGAATTCCTGAGCTTTGACTGTCTCTGCTTTCACTTGCCAACAATCAAAGTTCCTCCATAAGAAATCACAGTAGGTGAGTTGTGCTAGAAGTGATTCCCTTTTTGAGGGAATTTTCCCCTTGTTCAAGTGGGTGTGACCAAGGCATTAGTATATATAACATTGGAGGGTCCCCTTCAGTTGATCGAACTTTTAAAAGTTCAAAGTGCATATGGCCGAGACCATATGATCGAACTTTTAAAAGTTTGAACAGTCTGAATGGAGGTCCCCATACAGTGTGCAATGGGAAGATTTCCCTTTTCCGCAATGTAGTGTGATCTTGGAGTTGGTATATTTAAGTATTGGGGGGTTGGGGCGTGCAGGGGTGCTTGCACCCCTGCTACAAAAGTTTAGTTTTGTTTTTGTTTTCTTTTTAAATGTTCGAACTTTTAAATGTTTGATGTTATGGTCTCAACCATATGTGCATTGAACATTTAAAAGTTCGATCAACTGAAGTAGATCCAAGTTCGAAATGTGTGGGGTGCTTGTCCACCTGCAAAAACACTTTACAAAGTGTTTTTGGCATGATATTTTTGGCAAATGCAGTTTCAAGATTCTGATACTTGGTGCATTAGCTTTCATCAACTGATAGTGGAAGCATCTCACTCATCTATAGAACATTTATCATCATTTTACAGTGCATGTATATAGTCACATTGTAATTTTAGAAAACAGACAGCAATGATTGTAAGAACTGTAAAGAGAGGATAAAGTGTGAAGATTTTATGATATTTGTTTGTCTGGCTGCTTGATTTTGAAATCTTTCCTTCCCCTCACATGTTCCATTTAATTACTTGTATTTTTTTAGTTGCTTACATGCACAGACTTAGACATAGTTGCAGCAGAGTAAGGCTAGGGAAAGTACATTCCACAAATAGGGCAAGGTTGCACTGGTAACCATCTTATATCTGCCCAGCTGCAGGCATGATAGTCTGCTTCAGATAGCTTAAGAAGACACCTGTAGTGACTGTGAAGTACAAACCTCTCAGTCCCTGCATAAGAAGGACCAAAGTAGACATGGCACCTGTAGAGATGGAGGCAAGATTGTTATTAGGTGTCTAATCAGACATCAAAGGAGGCATCATTGTACAGGTGACTCAAAGTCCAGCATAGTCATTAGCAAGAGGAGAGACATGAGTAACAGCACAGAGATGGACAAGACTGAAAGTTGTTAGAAAAGAAAAACAGGAGGACGTGAAGAAAGAGGGAAATTAATAGAGGCAAAGTGGGACCTTCACTGGTCCAAATAAGTAATCTTACAAGTTAGCACTATTAAACCATAAGCACTACTTACTCTTATACTCTCTACGATTACCTTGACCCCTATTGGTCCATCTTAATTCAGTTTCCCTATATTACTCTAGCATGTCCAAAAATCAGTCAATGGTTTCCTCTCCAGTCCAGCTGGTGAATCTGGGAATTTTGAGGCAATGTTACAACTGTCTCATGTACACGGACAACCCTCTCCTCCTCCAAACAGGTTCAAATATATGTGAGAGATGCAACCATATAGCCAAACTGGAGGCTGAGCTCTCATCTCAAAACTGGTGAAACCAGTCAGGAGGAGGAGAAGGTAACCTCACACAACACAATTCCAGTATCACATAGTCCCACCACATCAGCGAACCAAACACACAAATACACAAAAACATACTCAGAGGCTCTAAATAAAAATCTACCTAAGCAACAGAGACCTCCAAAGCAGACATCCAACAAACGCTACCCCAAAACAAAACACGCACAACACATAGCCCACAAAGTCAGTGTGCCAAGCAGCCACAGCCCTTAAGGCTGAATAACACATCTGATACTCTTGTAATAGGTGACTTTGTCAGACACACTGATGTCCTGCTCACCAGGCTGAACAAAGAGAAGGTCACAGTGAGCTGCCTGTCGGGCGCTAGGATCCGCGCCACATAACGTAAGCACTCAGGTCACTCCAAAGCAAATACAAATATGACTCAGTCATCGTACATGCTGGTGTGAATGACCTGAGACGTACCTCCCTGGACTACATGAAGAGAGACATAGAAGAGCTCTCTGATCATGTAGCCCAGGCCGGTATGACCCTGACCTTGAGCAGCATCTTACCCTCACCTAGAATGATGCCACAGTACAAAGACAAAATGATCGATTTTAACAATTGGCTAAAATTTTGGTGTCATTCAAAGGGGATCCAGTGTTTGTCAGCCTGGGATGACATGCTCGACAAGCCACGTTGCTTCGCTAGGGACGGCTTGCACCTGTCACCACTGGGCTTTCGGATATTGGCAAAGGCTCTTGCCATCCCCATAGTGCCTTTTTTAGCAAGGCTCAGAAGTCAAACCCACCTCCATAGACAGCACAAGGAACAAGAAACTAAGGGTAATGTTGCTAAACTCCAGAAGTCTTAACCTCAAGATGCACGCACTTGAAGCTCTCCTCAGTATGGAGAACATTGATATCTGTGCAGTGACAGAAACCTGGTTCAAGGCTCCAGAGAGCACCCCAGCACTACCAGGTTATACCTCATATCATGCTTTACGGCCCCAAAACCCAGACCGAACCACAAAAGGAGGGGGAGTTTCCATATTTATCAAGGATATCCACACCTCCAGGTTAGTGGCATTGCACGACGTATCGGAGATCATCCATGTGCAACTAACAGTGGGCAAGACTGCTTTTCAGTTTATAGCATCCTACAGACCACCCTCTCAAAGTCAGGAATCCCACTCGGCTTTCCTGAAAACATTGGAGAACATGAAGATCTCTCCGAACACCATTATATTGGGTGACTTCAACTACCCAAACATAGACTGGGAGCACTACTCAAGCCCCAGTACCTTAGCCCAAAGGTTCCTGGAAATTATAAACTCAAATGCTATGGAACAACTAGTCACCACTCCCACAAGAGGGGATAACATACTAGACCTGATCATTACCAACATGGGTACTCTATGCTCCATACCAGAAGTATATCCCTCATTGGTAAGATCAGACCATAAATTAATTTCACTGGATATCCACATCCCGTCCCCACCCCCAACCCAGAAAACCACAGTGAAAAACTTCTCAAAAGCGAACTTCTCACTTCTCAAAACCGAAGTAGAATCCTTCAAGGCCCCAGGGCCAGTGGAAACTACGGCCCAAACTGCAGAATCCTATATAAACGCATTCTACGGACATCTCCAGGAATGCATGGATCATGCTATCCCAAACAAAACCAAGACCCAATCATCCAAAGGCAGGCGTCCAGTCTGGTGGACCTCAGCCATAAATAAACTGTACAACAGAAGGAGGAAGCTACTACATGATAGAACAAAATCCCTAATAGGGAAGGCAGCTCTGATCAGTACTAGCAAAAAAATTACGATCCCTCATAAAATCCTCCAAGGCCAGCTTCGAGAGAAAAATTGCACAGAACACTAAAGACAATCATAAGGCTTTTTTTTCAGTTGTTAGGAACCTGGGATGCAACTCCCAGACTTGTTCTGAGTTGATTCTAAACGACAAAAAATACACAGAACCCACAGACATCACCAATATCCTGGCAGACAGGTTCAGTGCAAACTTCTTCACCCCCTCCCCCCCAAAAGAGCAAGTATCTATCCCAGCAGAGGGCTGCCTCCCAAACATCTCTGATGCTCAGGTGAAGGCTGCCCTCTCCAAAGAAAAAAACACTGCTTCCATGGGACCAGATGGCGTCCCGGGTTGTGTCCTACATGAACTCCAAGAAGAACTAACCCCTCAAATAAAACAGTTATACAATCTCAGCCTCACTACAGGATATGTGCCCACAGAATGGCGTACAGCAACAGTGGTCCCACTCCACAAAGGTGGAGCCTCTACGGACCCTGGAAACTATCGCCCCATAAGCCTGACTAGCCTAGTCTGCAAGGCTATGGAGAGGATCATCATGTTGCTCATAAACAAAGACATTGTGGACCTACAGACACTAGATCCTACCCAATTCAGCTTTGTCAAGGGCAGATCCTGCCTTTTGAACCTGGTCGACTTCTTTGAAACAGTCACCAAAGCCATAGATACAGGGAAGGTAGTCCAAACAGCCTATCTGGACTTAGCAAAGGCATTTGACACAATACCCCACTCGGGCATCATAGATAAGCTATCCAGCTTAAATATAAACCCCTATGTCACAAGATGGGTCGCAAACTGGCTCAAAGACGGAACCCACAGAGTGAGTTGCTGGAGCCATGTCAGACTCGAAACCGGTCACAAGTGGCATCCCACAAGATTCTGTCCTGGGACCGCTCTTGTTTGGTATATACTTTTCCAAGGTACAGGCCAACGTGGGAGGACTATGGCTCAACAAGTTTGCAGATGACTGCAAACTGGGTGCCATAATCGACTCTCCAGCTGACACAAACATCCTTCAAAAAGGTCTCACAGAGACGGATAACTGGTGCCAGAGCCATGGTCTAAAGCTAAATGCCAAAAAGTGTATAGTCATACCCTTTGGCAAAAACAATGTGACCACAAATTACCACATAGGCGGTAACCCATTAAGTACAGAGAAAGTAATTAGGGATCTAGGGACCCAGGTTGATAGCAATCTCTCCTTTGACAACTACATTGCCAAAGTGGTTAGAAAGACCTTCTACATAGCCCTCCTCATCATGAAAGGATTCACATCTAGATCAAGAGAGGTAATCGTGCCCCTTTATTCATCCCTCATCAGGCCTATCATAGAATATAATGCCCCTTTTGGGATGTACCTTACCCAACACCTGCAGCAATTAGAAAGACCCCAAAAGTACCTCACCAAGAGGATCAAGGGACTCAAGCAGATGCCATATGCTGCTCTGTTAAAAAACTCCAGCTCTACTCAGTTGCACACTGCCTACTTCGAGGCGATCTATGCCTGACATATAAAGCTATGTCCAATCCAGAATTAATGGACATGCTCCACCTCAGTAAATCTAAATCCCTTAGAGCCACATGCTCGAGGGACTTGAACCTCAGCACAGAAATAAATAGAACTTGCTGGAGGGACAGATTCATAACCCAGAGGCTCCCTTCGCTCTGGAATAGAATTCCAATTCATGTTAGGCAGAGCACCGCACTGAATCTCTTCAAGAAGAATCTTGATGAGTGGATGGGGGATCGTAGGTTTGTCCCGGGGATTACTTCCGTGTCACTATTAGACAGAGGCAGAGTAAACTAAACCTTAAAAAGGGCACAGTATACTCAAATAAAGGGGTGGCGTAAGCCAAACAAAATCAGGCTAGGCTTGTAATTGCCCCAGGGCAGATAGCCTAGTATGAACCTATGAACCTAAGAAAGAAACAGTAAATGTGGAAAAGAGAGAGAGAGCAGGAGAAAGCAGAAAAAGAATGAAAGGGAATGACACTGATTGTGATGTTCTTAGCTTCTGTACCTGCAGCAGAATAAAATTATTCAAGATGAGCACTTGTACCCTTTTACCTGAAAACAAGAGCACCACCACTCTACAAAGCATTTAGATCAATGGCAGAGGCAACAGCTCTCCTTCAGGAGAATATCAACAACTGCATTGTGGTTGCACAGAACCATTGCTTGCTCATTTCAGAGATACAGCATGCAAGGGGACAAAAGCTGCAAAACTTACTGGTGTCACTATAAAAATATTTGGATACCAAGCAGAAACAAAATAATCATCTGATTAAGTGTAATGAGCCTCAGACTATGGGTGGGCCATGTCACATTACATCTGAGCATTAAATGTTGCTGGTATTGTTTAATTCATACATATCTTTTACCAGTACCATTCCATGATCCAAGTATGTATCTAATGTGATCTTTCATTCTTTTATTGATTATCACATTAAAAGGAAAAAAAAAAACATAAGTAAAAGCTTACTGTCCTTTGTCTGTTATACATGGAAAGTGTTTATGCTGCTCTGTGATTTTTTTATCTTTAGATGTTTCCTACATTTCTTACATCCTTATTCTCCTATTTTATACTATTTTATTTTTGTACTAAATACATGTTACAAGTCTGTGCAGTAGAATACGACTATATGTATTAGTTCTGCAAATCTGAATTATCTCACCATATGCTTCAATGTTTTTTCTCTTAAATAATTGCCTTGTCTTTTGCTCAGTGCTTGTGTGTGCTGTTATCCATGTGTTTACTTTTCCTGTAGTCAATCCCATTTTTAAATATATCCCAGTAAATATTCAAGTGGAAGTATGGAACAACCAAATTAGTTTGATTCACACACACACACACACACACACACACACACACACACACACACACACACACACACACACACACACACACATAAATACATAAGTATTTATCCTAATGACAGAGTTGGATATAAGGGTGCCAAACCATTGACTTTAAAAGTACTGTTCTGACTGTTAAGTATCACTGTAGGCATGCATATCATATCACATTTACTGTAGATGTCGGAATATGACCACATTGTTTTTATAAAAGTGATACCAAATATGGAGGTGCTGTTCCAGTAGTACCATTTCATGTTTGGTTGTTGATTTAAATGGAAATAACTCCTCAAATTGTGTTAAAAGTAGATGCTAGTGTTGTCTAAAAGTCTATACAGAAAGTATACAGTTTCTTCATGCACAAACTTTACTGAATTTATACTGACTTTTAGCAGTCTTGCCTATATTCAACATTATGACGGTATAATTTACTTATAAGAAATCACTGCACCTGCTGAGATAATTATCTCCAGATATGCAAGTACTGCAGTGAACGCCTGGCAACAGTTTGTTGTTGTAGTCTATGAAATCTGTTAAACAGCTATTTTAATAGGGCACTGCATCTGTAACAGTTCTTTTAATAGGGTACTGCATCTGTAGATCAATTTTCTGGAATGTAATGGTTCATGCCTAGGAATACATCCGTGAAAATATTGCAGTGACAGAAACCTTTTCATATTTGGGAAAAGTGGTACTTGTGCAGATTATTTTAATAAAAAATAATGGTAAATATTCTAGTAAAGTTTTATAGCACCATCTATTTCATATTGTGTCAACATATTTCATATCTCTAATACAAATGTTTTCAAAGAAAGTTGAGCCTTAACCTCTACCAAATATTGCATTTTGTTTCATTTTTATTTTAAGTTGTTAATAACTTACCATGGCCTGAGGGTAGGCATAGGCAATCATGTCTATCTCCCTTGAAATGGTATACAAATAGGAACACTGCAATGTCATACAGTGATGACACAATGAGAGAAAACATCTTACACATACTACATTGGTTGATCATCGCACATATAACAATTGTAAAAAGAAAATCAACAGAAAACAGGGCCTTATATAGAAATGATATATAAAACATGCAGATTTACTACTTAGAATGATGGTAAAATACTGTGCACTTAGTATTCATACAAGTAGATGAGGAAGTTGAACTGGCCTCGGGTATTAAGCTAGCTGACCTATTAATGAATGATAGGCACTCATTAGAAGAAGGAGGTAGTTTTAAATGCTGAAATGCAGCAATCGTTTTATGTAATGGGAGAATTAGCTGTTATTGGGAGAGCAGCTGTTACTGTATTTTATTTTAGGAGGTTTTGAGTGATTGCTGTAAAAGTGGGAAGAAATGTTAGATTTCTAATGAGAGGTAGATGTGAGAGCCATATACGCTTTCCTGTAGTTGATATGCAAAGCATGGTCTATATAATCTGTGTAGTTCTATTTGTTCAGACCTCAGAAGAAAAAAACCTTGGCAAATGTGAGTTTTTTATGCGATAATGAAACATGTTACACTCTTAATAACAGTAAAGGCATTTGTACTTTGTAATAAGTGCCAGTGATGAATTTGGACATCAGCAATTTACACCTTTTATTCAGTCCTCACTGATGAATCTGTATTTTGTAGAAGCATGACATGAAAACAAAAAAGGCATACTTGCATTTTTAGACCAGGATAATTCTTGCAGCTATATAGCAGGTTTTCTCAACTAATCCCTTTAAGTAGTAACAATTTTCAAATAGACTATGTGCCATGTCTTCAAAATGGTTTGATATATACTTGACAAATGCTCAGACAATTAATCTATGACAATAGTCTATAACTGAGGCTCAAATTGTTTTCAGTACTGAAGGATAAGAAACAGTAGTAGTTTCAGTTAATAAAACAGTTGCTTTATGTTATTACTATTATACAGAAAGAAAATCTCAGTTTTACATTGAAATGTATGATCTTTTAGTTATGACATCACAGCAACGCAATATGCTTGTAACAATTTTATATTTGTTAATCTTTGAATTAATAAGCCTGATAACAATACTTCTATTTTATACTGAATCTTTTTGAAATGTTAAGTTTTATCAATTTGATCATGTCTGTAAATGTCAAATATTTGTATCACTTTCAAGTATTTATTAAAATTTTCTGTACAGGACATTGGACATGCAACCATAAATGGTATACTGTATGGGCTAACAGTAGTCAGCAGCATTTTAAATGAATGCAGTCTGTCTGCAATTGTAAAAGCTTTATTTTTGCCAACACATTTAAAAATAACAGAATATATATTGTATTTCAAAAATAATTTCCTTTGTTCTGTTAAGAGTACACACTAAAGATATGATTCTGGTATTTGCTGATTTTTATCATGTAAGTAAACTGCATTATATATATATTTTTTTCTGCATACTAACCAAACAACTAATTATAGTTTTGGGAATAACAGTAATGTCTACCAGTAAAGGACCAAATATTTTTTTTTTTATATTTTTATTTAACATTTGTTGACTGGGAAAGTCCGACTAGGTTCCACAGATCCTGTTTTCAGCAGAGGCCCGGGGAGAAATGCTCCAGAAGCATGTCTTTAGAATGTGGGAGGAAACTGGAGTACCCGGAGAAAACCCACGCGAATGCAGGGAGAACATGCAAACTCCGCACAGAAGACACCCCAGCTGAGAATCGAACCAGAGAATCTCTTACTGTGAGGCGACAGCATTAACCGCTGCACCACTGCGCCACCCATAAATGTATGAGACTCTCAACTTTTTTAACATGTATTTTAAGTAAAAATAATGAATACAACTTTATCTTCATGAATGGCTGCATATGGTTCTATATTTAGGGGAGAGAAATATAATTCCAATGAGATGTATCTTTTACAGAAAAATATATGCATATTCTAGACATTTATTATATTACTCACTCTGTACAAAGTCATATGCCCACCTCTTACATAAATCCTGTATAATGTAGAGTAGCATGCTACCACTGTGAAATACCAGTAAAAGCTTATATCACTATTAACTGCAAGAGATCTTTTTTGATAGTATTTGTGGAAAAATCATGGAGTTATACTTTGGTATTCCGGTACACTCTGTGCCTTGAATATTCCATGCCATGCTTAAAAAAATACTAAAATGCAGCTCATTGCCAAAGTTGGTACTTCAGTATTTCCAGAGCAAGAAAAGGAAATGTTGGTGGTGCCATAATTTCAAGGGTAGAAAATGTTACTATTCCAGAGAAATATATATGGTGTTTTTTCTGCTGAAAAGCTAATGCAACAAAGATATGTCCTGGACATGAACTGCATTCCTTAACCTGAAGAGAAGTCATATAAAGTCCCTAATGACAACTGAATATGGAGTAATATAATAGAATATCACGGCTAAATTACCTTAAACATGTGACTAAGG
>NC_056726.1:195953431-195973431 GCF_019279795.1 Protopterus annectens
ATTTTTGGTTCATACTTTTGAGTTTGATTCTCTTCATACCGAAAATTTGCCAAAGGTTTTCTGCTAAAATTAATCGGTTTTTTAATTTAAAAACTATATTAATAACAAAAAGATTTAAGTCTCTCATACTTTTGGTTTGTTCTTCATAGGATTTGTGGTTTTCTGTAAAATTATCAAGGATTAAATCACTAATTAATAACAGAGATTTAAGTTTCATATTTCAAATTCTTCAGCAAATGTATGCTAACACAAGCCCCATTATTCTAGCAACTTTCTAAGTTTATAAAAGCAATATTTAAAAACTGTACCCCCCCTCCCATTTTTTTTGGCTTTCTTTAGAATTTTTTTTTTTTTTGGTCTAAGAGGTTGAGAGGTGTGGATCAATATGAAGAACATAGTATAGCTGTGTAAATCAAACTTACCATAACAATAGATGTTCAAATGATCACTGCTGCCGTAGCCACTCCTTTCCTCTATCCCTCTTATTTTTGGTGTGATTTTTACGCCAGGCTGTGAACATTTCTTTTTTTGTTATTCCTGGCATTGCCCTTTCAGGGCTCAGCCTCCCGCTCTTTGCTGACAGCAAAGCTCTGAAGGGCTTTGTGGCCAAACTTTTGTTTTAGACAGCTCAGCTCGAGCTGCCTGACAGTTTGGGCATATGGAAGGTGCACTGAAGCTTTGGAAGCCGTCTGATTTTTATATCTTTGGCAGGATATAATCCCATATAGCTAAGGCTACTGCAGCAGTAATCATTCATACATTTACTGTTATGGTAAGTTCAGCTTAAAACAACTGTACTTTCTTCTGTGATAATTGGCTAAGTCAAACAGTATGTATATCAATACTTTAATACAGAGGGGCATATGATACATAATGTGGATAAAACCATCTGTTGTTAGGGCATGAAACACTGAGCAATCCCAGAAAAGAAATTCAAATCATCAAGACTCAAAAAAGTAGATAAATAAAAAAATAAACCTATTTAGTAAAACTGCCTAATGAAATACAACAGCAATTGTGTTGAAAGGGTTAATAAAAATGGTTGATGGAACATGCCGTCAGTCCTTCCATTAAAGTATCAGGTGATGTCCCAATTACCTAGTGATTATGGGATTTTTAAAATAAACTACTTGCTTATGAATTAGAAAGAATTAGTAAAAGTGTTATTTAACCTGAGTGACTGGTATTTCAGCAGATGTTGTTTCTGTGATTTTAAGGTATCTGATACTTCATCATCATCAGCCCCTTTTTCCCATTTTTCTACATGGGGTTGGGGTATCGTGTTAACTGTCGCCAACTCTCTCAATTCAGTGCCACACTCCTGCCTCCTTCAACACTCATGCCTGACTGTTGCAGATCTTCTTTCACACAATCCATCCACCTCTTTGCTGAATGTCCTCACTTCCTCTTACCTTCTTCCTGTCTGTCCCAAATCTTCCTCACCAGATTGTCTTCTGCTTTTCTATACATGTGCCCAAACCACCGTAATCTGTTCTCTTTGATCTTTTCTGAAATTGGAGCTACTTTGGCTTCTGCTCTTATGTCCTCATTTCTTCATTTTTCCTACAGTGTTCATCCTACCACCCTTGTAGGGCACTTCATCTCCATCACCTCTAGCTTTTTCAACTGTTCTGCCTTTACTGCCTAGGTTTCTGTACCATACAGTAGTACAGGTCGCACCACTGTCTTGTACATCTTACTTTTCAGCTTCTTTGGCATTCTTCTGTCAGACTACACCTGATACTCTATGCCAGTTGGCTGCAGCCCCGCTGATTCTTCATTCAGACTACCCTTTTCCTCAACTACTCCTCCAAAATACATGAAGCTGTTAACCTGTCCTGTCCCACTATCTTCCCTTCTATCTCTGTTCTCAGCTTCTTCTTATTTCCCCAATTTGTTGCCATTACCACCATCTTATCTGTGCTTAGTTTCATACCATGTGCCGTCAGATTTGCATTCCATTCTCCTATCCTTTGCTGAAGTTCTAGCTCAGAGTCTGCCTGTACTGCCACATCGACTGCATACAGCAGCTTTGTTGATCCATCCCCTCCAACCTGTTTGCTAATGTAGTGCTAATGTAGTCCATCACCAGTATGAACAGTAGTGGGCTCAGAGCTGAACCCTGATGTACACCCACTCCCACTGGGAACCCCTCTGTGAGGCCGAACACTGTCCGTACTTGAGTCATTGGGTCCTTGTAAATTGCGTGCACTAATTCTACCAAAGTTTCTGGGACTTCAAACCACCACAGTACTGCCCAGATCAGCTTTCTTGGAACCTTGTCATATGCTTTCTCCAAGTCTAGGAATGCCCAGTTGGACTCTCTTTTCATCTCTAGATTCTTCTCAAGTATCTGTCTCAATGCAAACATTGGGTCAATTGTGCTGCATCCTGATCTGAAGCCAAACTGCTCATCTCCCATCTTAAATTCTACTAATCTGCATATCCATTTATCAACCACCCTCTCCAGAACTTTCATGCAATGTGATAGGAGTTTGATGCCTCTATACTGCCCACAGTTGTGGATGTCCCCTTTGTTCTTGTGCACTGGCATGAGTATGCTTATTTTCCAGTCATCTGGGATATGCCTTTCTCTTCACACTGCTTTTATTACCCTCAGGACCCATTTCTTCCCATCTCACCCAGCATCTTTATCATATTTGCTGTGACATCATCTGCGCCTGCTGCTTTCCCTGACTTCATCTTCCTTAGTGCTGTTCTTACTTCTGCTTAGGGTGGGTTCCTCTTCTTCTCTCATTGTAGGCTATTTCTGGGGCAGTACGGCTTCTGTGGGGTATTCTTCATTCAGAAGCTGCTGGAAACATTCCTTCTGTCTGCCTTTGATGTCCTCTGGGCTGGTGAGCAGGTTGTTGCTGGCAACCTTTATGAAGGATGTCTGACTATCTTCTGCATCTTTGTCTTTGCCTTGCAACCTGATACAGTTTCTTTGTGCCTATTACTGAGTTACTTTCCAGACATTGGTACAGTGCCTCTGATGCCCTATTCTTTGCTATTGCAACTGCCTGGTCAGTCTTTTCTGTCTCCCACTTCTTCCTGCACTCCTTTCTTTTGATGACTTCCTGGACTTCTGCATTTCACCACCAGCTTTCCTTATGTACCTTATTTCCATACCTGGTTCGGCCATATATCTTTTCTGTAGTCCTAACACATGCTACTTTTAGGTGCTGTCATTCTTCTTCTTCAACCCCACCTATTTCCTCCTCTTCTTGGGGTGCTAGAGCCGTGAGTAATTCCTTGAACTGTTGTACTTTATCTCCAGTCAACTTCCAGGTCTTCAGCCTGGTCTCCTTCTCTGACCACTGCTTGCAGCTGATTGTGGCAACTAGTGCTTTATGCTGTAGGCCAACTGTTTCACTGTGGATGACTTTGCAATCATGGATTCTGCCCCAGTGCCTTTTCCTCACTAGGAGGAAGTCTACCTGAGTTGCATGTTTACTACTCTTGTATGTGATCTTGTGACTGTCTCTCTTTCTGAGCCATGTGTTGACTACTATAAAGCCATTTGCCAGACAGAAGTGCTTTATTCCTGCTGCCCACCCATGTGGACCCAGGCAGTCCTCATATTCTGGAAAAATGACAACAGGAACTAGATCCAAAGTTTTATTGCACTTAGTGCCTCAGCCAGTCCTCATATTCTGTTTTGTCTGTCCCGATATGTGCATTCAAGTCATCCATTATCAACACCAATTCATGTTGCCCTGGTTTATCTAGTAGGTCCTGCAACTGCTGTCTAAATGCACTCTTTTCCTCACTATCACAACCCTGTTGTGGGGCATAGACAGAGATTATGAATACTGCCCTATCATATGAGTGTCATTAATTCTGATGATATCCCTTACTGCCTTCTGAAGCCTCTCTCTCACCACAATTCCTACACCATTTCTAGCCCACCCTCCACCTGGGTAGTAGACTCTGGATCCCAAGCCAAGTGGTTTGCTGCACTGCCCTTCCATCTCATCTCTTGGATACATAGGATGTCCAGCCTCCTCCGTATCATCATGTCAATTCTCAGTTCATGTTTGGCAGGTTGGTTGGTTTTACATCTAGCTCTCGCTCAACAGAGCTATCCCAGGTAACCGAGGCTGGGCATCTAGACACCAGTAGATTTTTGACTCAGGGCTGCTGGGCTTTATGGCAGGAACACACTGGCTAATAGGGGCACATATATCCCTCCCACCATTAGCACGGGTCCCTGGAGTGGGTCAGAGTAGGCCGGATCCTCAACTCACTTATCACCAGTAACTACCCATGCCCATTTTTGGTGACATTAGTCAACATGACCAATTCACCTAGAGCCATATTTTACACCATCAAGTGGCTAGCCCTGCCATGGCATGCAGTCTGTGATCTGTGTTCTCTTATCTTGAGGATACTGTGCAATACAGTAGATGCCCAAAGTGGTTGGTCTATACAACTCTTCCCCCTATAGGGCACCATGTAGAGTCTGTGCTGCAACCAACACTGCTGGTGATTCCTTATAGTCTCATAATGTAGCAAAAGTTTGGAATTCTCTTCCTCTTACTATTGAAACTACTATCAATGCTCATCAGTTTAAAAACTTCCTAAAAGATTTCCTTAATGACTCATGGCTTTGTTCATGTACTAGCCCAGGCTAAGCTGCTGTATAATTGCTTACTCTTACTCTTCTAGCTCTATCCAACTAATTGCTATATTCAAACTTTGTTTGTTATAGTTAACTGATTTTTTTACTTTAGAGAACCTGTACTTACTGTATCTCTCAGTTGTACAGCATATCTCTTAATTTGTCTTTTGAATTACGCATTGTCTGAAATATGTTATTGTTTATGCTGTAAAATTTCTGTAATAGTATGTATTTGTACTTAAGATGCATGTGGAGCTTTTCTCCCCGAGCCTCCACTGAAAATGTTTTTTTTACACCCATATAATAATAAATAAAGTATAAATATGGTGTTTTTCTTGCTTGAAGTTTTGTTTCATTAGTCATTTGTGAAATTTCACCCAAATATCTACAAGAATGAAAAAACACTTGTCATCAGCAGAGACAAATGTTAAGATACTGCACTTTTAAAATTACCGTCAAAGTAAAGTGATATCATGTCATGTCTTACATACCTAAAGGGTGAGAGCAATGCAGTGAGACTTGCTTGTATAGCAGGCCTTGCACTGCAGGTAGCATTTAAAATATGGCAGATACCTCTGGGAATTTACAAACCATACAGACAAACAGGGGCGGCTCATGGTATTGGACTGCCGGACTGCAGCCCTCCCACCTTAAAAGAAAAAATCTGTAAAACTAAAAAACAAACGGAAAAAAAAAATGTAGACTGCAGTCCGGATAGAGAAACACAGGTTCCCAGCAGTCATTGCTGCAAATGCACCCAGGAATCAGTGCGGGGACGACCGCACAGAAGAGGAGGTCCGGACTGCTTCAGCTGCAGGCAGATCCAATCAGGACTGAGAGACGTGAGCTGCTCTCACGGGACTTTCATTGCACGGGCTCATTCAGGAGGTAGATGTAGCAGGTTTTGGTCGCTGGCTGGATTGCTCCATGTTTGCTGCTTCAGGTCGCTGGCTGGATTGCTCCATGTTTGCTGCTTCAGGTCGCTGGATTGTTCGGGAGGTATCGGGTAAGTGAGTTGCTGCTGGTGTAGGTCGGTTGTTTTGCTGGTGTGTGTGTGTGTGTGTGTGTGTGTGTGTAATGCCCCAGTTACTATATACTGGTGGCGAGAGAGAGAGACTCAGGCTTGAACCCTGTACCTTGGATGCAGGTGGCAAGGACCTGAATTCTAAAAAAAGCTTGCAGAGTTTTGCCTCATATTTGTTCTGTTCCTCATAAAATCTGTGGTTTCTGTATCTACATTTTTCCTTGCAAAGTCTGTAGTGTAGTGGTGCACTGGTAGCATTGTTGCCTAACAGCTACAGGTTCTTTGATTTGATTCTTGGCTGAGGTGCCTTCTGTGTGGTGTTTGCATGTTCTCTTTACTTGCAAAGATGTGATTGGCGTTTCTCTCTACTCTGCTGAAAATTGTCTTTTGTTCCAAGTCAGACTAGTTTCCTGGTTAAAAGTTTAAAAAATAGGCATTTGAATTTCACACTTCATATTCTTCAGAAAGTACATGGTAACACAAAATTGTTTTAGCAGTTGTCTAAGTTTATAACATGGATAACTGAAATGTGTCCCTATGTTTGGGACTGTATTTCTCCATTATTGGCTTTATCCAGGTATTTGTGCTAAGGTTGAGAGTTATCTATGGTGACAACTGTATTCACTGAATGTTTGGGGGCTGTATTCCCTCCCCATTACTGGCTTTGTTCACATGTTTTTTGCTAAGAAGTTGAGAGCTATAGTGAGAACTGAATTCACTGAATGTTTGGGGGCTGTATTCCCCCATTATTGGCTTTGTTCAGGTATTTTGTGCCAAGAGGTTGACAGCTATGCTGAGAACTGAATTCACTAAATGGTAGCCATTTAAGTTTATCTTCCTCTCTTTTACAAAACAGCTGATTTGGCATTGTGGTATGTTTCTCTGAATGTTTTGCACAGGGCCCCCTGGGTTAAAGACGTGGCAGTGAAATGTATGGTGGTAACACAGAATTTTATTCTAGCAACTTTCCAACATTATACAAGCAATGTTTAAAATGTGTCCCTGGTTGTCCCCCCCCCCCCCCCAGATAAATTTTGTTTTTTTTCCAGATTTCCTGTGCTGCAAAGTTCAGAGATACAACTGCGTGTCGAGTAGATTTTACAAGGAGCTGAGAGCTGCAGGGTTACAAAACTTTAGTGCTGCTTATTCTGAGTCTGCTTGCATTAATAGCACAACAGGTAGTGTACTTGCTTTTGATGCAGAAGGCTGTGGGTTCTACTCCCACAGCAGATAGATGCATTGCTGATACTGTAAAGTGGGTGGATGCTGCAGTCTTTTCGGCAAAGATACCTAGAGTAGTAACTATGAACCTGTTATCTGTTTGCCATAAAGTCCCCATTGCGATATTACTAGCTTATTTTTATTTTTTTTTAATGCATGCAACATAGGCAATTTATTCCTCAAGGACAACAGGCACTTTATTTGTAGATGAATAAACAGTGACATATAAAGTTGTTTGCTAGCAGCAACCTCTTCATTGTTACAGATTTCTTTAATGTGGAATTATTTAGATGACTTTTACTTCTTCAGAGATTGTGCATATTTACTGATACTGGTGGACTGTAGAAGGTTGAGTAGACTTTTATGATGGAAATGCTCTGAATTGGGTAGTTTTGTCATTGGAGCATGCATTTTGTTTCATTGTTTACTGGAAAAATGTTCAAAACAATAAATTTAAAATGCCGTCTAACAACTGTACTGTATTGTACAAGGAATATAATTTAGTAGAATCAGGAAAGTGTATCAAAGAGCCCATTTATGTTTCATGTGCAAGGGGCCTATGATTTGAAAACAGCTCAAAGTTAATCTTTATCTGCCACTGGCAAAATGTATTTCCTTTGAATGTGGGTTTCAATGCTGTTTCATTGAATGTGCGTTTCAAGGGCAGAGAAGTTTTTAATGCTAAGCCTGTTTTCATTGTGAGACTGCATTGCTTTGTTTAGCAGATATCTTAGTGTTTGTGCTGTAAAATGCAAAATAAAAATTTCAAATGAAATCCAGATCATCATAGAAGTAAAGCAGTATGCACATTAGTGTTTATGGTAAATGGAGTGATATAGCCAAGTAATGGATCATTGGAATGGCTGCAGGGGGGAGGGCTCCATTCGACCATGATTTTGTGAGGGAAGGGCAAACTCAAAGACAGCCCCAGCTGAACTATACCTCCCAACTGTCCAGATTTTCACAGAATGAATAGATTTTTGCTTATTATTTTTGGTTTGTTCCTCATAATATTTGTGGTTTTCTGGAAAATCATTTAGGAATTAAGTCACTAATGACACAGTTTCAGACTTCATAACCTTCAGAAAAATGCATGTTGAAGTAAGACCTGTTCTATCAACTGTCTCAGTTTATACAAGAGCAATTTTTAGTACTGTTTATGTTCCCCCAATATATTTGGCCTTGTCCAGAATTATTGCATTAACAGGTTGAGAGGTACATACAAATAAATTGCTTTATAGAATTAGGCATAGCCAAACCTCTCAACTGTCCCCGAATTTGGCTCAAAATGTTGTTCTTCCCCTAATAATCCCTCCGCAAAATAGCAATTTTGGAAGAAAACATGGAGGGTTTACAATTTAGAAATTACTGTAATAATCAGAGTTATAGATTACTTTTATTTCAGAAATGCATATAGATTCTTTTATTTTGTCAGCTGCTCAAGTTAGCAGTACTGTTATTAAAAAATGTCCCTTCTTTGACAGGTTCCCAGTTGTATTGTGTGGCTATTTTATATTTTTGCATCACATTTCTGGTCCATTTTTCATAAAATTGTGTTTTTGGCAAATTAGTGGTAAATCATTAAAGACTGAAGTTAGAAAATAATTACAGACATTTGAGTTTCAGATTTCATATCCTTCAGAAAACTTGTACTAATACAAGACCTACTATTCTGTTATCTTTCTAAGTTTATAAGAGCAATATTTAAAAATTGTCCTTATTTTTGGGCCTTTGTCCCACTTCTATGTATGGCTTTGCTCTGATGGTGAGGCATGACAAATGTGTCGGGGCCATCAGACAGCCAGAGACATTTCAAATTGTGACATACTTGTTGCACCCTACTCCCCCATGTAGTGACTCTGGATGTGTCCAAGCAAGGCAAGGAGCAGTTGTGCAGAGTATCCCCCATGCAGTGTAAATGTGCAGGGTATCCCCCATCCAAGGTAGACACAAGTACTACAGTGGCTTTTCATCTGTTCTTGATTTTGCAGAATGGTCTGGTTTCTGTCATATTTTTGTACAGTTGATTTATGCTTATTACTCAAAGTGCCTGTTGCTCTGTGTTTTAAGTAGCAATGCTTTAATGACCATCAGGTAAGCTTGTCTGAAATCATAACATGCAAGTAAGCTTTAATAAGCATACTGTTAAAGAATTGCCATCATTGAAGCCTGTTGTTGCCATGCAGAGAATACTTAACTAGATAATGTATAAGCGTTGGGTACTGAAATGCATATGACAGTATTTGTAATAAAGGACAGGATTACATTATTTTAAGAAGCTCATTACACTTGTTGGAGACTTCCAGTGATCTCTGAGGGCTTTACCCATAAACTAAACAGAATGCCATTCATGTGTGGTCCATAACCTGTACAGTAATCCCTTAAGCAATGTATCTTGAGCTTGTTTCCTGTTTGATTTTCATTTTTTACTTTGATCATGTTGTCCCCATGAAACAAGTAGATAGTTGTCAGGCAGCAGGTCTTTTTTGGATAAACATTTTTACAAGTGGGGGTATCACAGAGATTGCTACTTTCAGCATGTTACTTGGTACTTTAATAAAGCTGAATATAAATTATAATGCAGTGCAAGGAGAAGCGGTTTGAGCTGAGTGCTGCATGTTTTTCTTATACTTGATTTTGACTGGCATTCCAGTAATGTATTTAAAAAATAATTTATTTTTTCATGCCTCACAACCTTTGTTTCCATCTAGATATTAAGTAAGCTGTCAAGCAGCCAATGCATTGAAATATTTTTATTCTTTTACACTTCGTTTGTCTTGATTGGACTCTCATAATGAGGGTTTGGCACCCAGGACAGCATATTTAATTAATGTTTAGTTTTTGTGGTTTTGAGCATAGCTCCTCCCCTTTCTAGTTGTCCACACCCCTTCCCATTGACCCCACCCATTCGGCTATCTCCTGCAGCCTCCCTTTGATTTGAAGTCACCAGCCGCCACTGTAGACAAACAGACTGTAGAAAACAAGAATAAAACAAATAACAGAACTGAGGCTAGAACCAATAAATATATTATTTATTGAGCACTTTCGTCTCAAATGTATGACACTTCATCAGAATAAAAGCAGATACAAGCAACCACTTTAAATTCCCTATCTAAGCAATCTGATTGGATAAGCAATTAGTGCATGTAATCAATTTATATTGTGAACAAACAACAGTAGACAATCTATGTGTTAGAAATAGTATTATATACACACCAACTAATTACAAACTCCACACTGTACATGTATAAACCATTGAAAAATGTTTTTACATTTCTGAATCGGCTTTCAATTTCAAATTACTATTTATAGAGTATTGGACATTTAACCCTGAAAAACAATAGCATTAGTTTTAAGTGCCAAGTTCCAAGAACTCGTTCATACAGCCACCTCTGTGTCCAAGGTCAGCATGATCAATTACTGTAAATTTAAATGAGTGTTGTTTATGAACTTCAAGGTGTCTGGCAAGGGCATTATCGTGGTATCTCTTCTTAATACTATAATTATGTTGATATATTCTAGTTTTAAAACTCCTTATTGTTTTTCCTATACAAAATGCCAAACAATTTTGAGATAATGCTAAATAAGCTATCCCTTTAGTGTTACAACTATATTTCTTTTTCAACCTGACAGACCATAATTGTGAAGCTTTACAGAGTCCCCTTCCAGGACATATTTACATTGAGTACATGTTCCACATTTAATCATTCTTCCTCTAGAATGTGTGACACTGTCCCTCTCAACCATGTTTTTTATACAAGTATCTTTTGTATATACAATCGTCGGTGCGTGTCCTACAATTCTTATATGATCAGGGTCCATCATAAAGATACACCAGTTTTTCTCAATAATAGCCCTAATATCATGAAAATCACTGTTAAAAGTCAAAATTAGAGCCTTACCAAAATCTCGGTTCCTAGTGTTTTCATCAAGGTTAGAAACTAAAGGTATACAGTTCTTCCTAGTGCCCAATTAAGGGACAAAATAACCATTAAATCTTTTAAGGGTGACTTCCTGAAAAATATTATCCATAGAAAAATTAGAGTATCCTCTCTTTTGAAACATAGCTTTCAAGATCTTACATTGCTGCTTAGTCATTGTCATCAGACACCTTCCTAGCTAACCGAGCACACTGACCTTTAACTAATGATTTTTTTCTGGTGACGAGGGTGGCAACTTGTACAACGTAACATGTTGGAATAGGTTGATTTTCTATAAATGCTACATTCAAATATTCCTTTTATTCTATTCATGGAAATACTAACATCTAGATAGTTGACACTATCATCAGAAATAATCTTAGTGAACCTCAGAAATCCAGTACTAGTATGGAGGTAACTAAAACTCTTCCAACCTATCTCTAGTGTCAGTCCAAAAAATAATTATGTCATCCAAAAATCTTGCATAAAAAGACCAACCCCCAGATTCTGTATGCCTTACACGGCGTGCAGGATCAGTGCAGGAGTTCTAGCAGGCAATATGTCTGCCGTGCAATCCAGGAACAGCCTGCAGGGGCGTGCACGAGCACTCCTGCATTAGTCCTGCATGGACAAAGCCCCTGTACGCAAATCACCCCATTTTCAAGATAAATACATGCAAATGAGGTGAGTTTGCAATCCAGGAACCTTGCAACCGGCTGTGCAGGACTAGTGCAATCTGCAGAAATGTACTCAGTTATTAACAGAGTACATTTTTGCAAAATCCATAACGGAGCTGTGACAGCTCCAAATAAAGGTTGCATATCAGTCAGGAAGCATGCCAATGGACAAGTATAAGGTCATTGGCATTGCAAACAACATAAAAAATAAAAAAAAAAATCAACTTTTTTTTTTTTTTTAGCCGATCTCGGCTGTTTAAGCATAGGGCAACAGCACGCAAGCAGGATCGGGGGAAAATAACAAAATACACCTTAAATAAGCATTCTAACTAAAATCACTATTCTGCCATGCAACTCAATGGCAGGCAGAAGACAACATGGCCAGTGTGTAGTGATTGCTAAGGGGGGAGGCTCAGTGTGACACATGTAACTATGCATTAGCAGGCAATCCTATGAAAATGAGGGGAATGATAGTGAATCCCAGTTTTCCCCAGCATGCTAGTCAGGTCCCAACAGTGTAAGAGTAGGAATAGCTTGGTGCAAGCCTAGGAGTTAGCTGACATCATGGGGGGTGGGGGGCTGTCAGGCAAAATGTAAGAGGATTGGAGCCCTGTGGCTCAGGTTTGCTCCTAGCTAAGCACAGCTAAGTAAGGGGGTGTGTCTGACTCTGCCTAGCACTCTGCACATTGCCTAAGCGGGTGTGCGCACCGTGCACTAGGTTTTAAAGGTTTAATAAAAAGTTAAACCAGGAAATAGCAGCTCTGTGCACATTTGAGCACTCTGTTTGTGCGGTGTGCTCCCAGGCTTAAATAGGAAGGCAATGGGAAAGGAAAACAGCAGTAGGAAGGTAATCTATGAAAACTAGCATAGCTGGCAGGTGAAATGTATCAGAATCAGCCAATTACAAAGACAGCAGACCAGCCAAGTCCAGAACACTACTATAAACTATGCAAACACCTTCTCCTCTGATTTTTCTCACACTCTACACCACAACAAGCGGGGAACATTTAACATGCGCTATAGGGTGGACAGGGACCTTCTTCACCAAATTGTTGAGTTGTGCCGGCCACCCCTGACACACAGAACTAACAGAGGGGAACCCATCCCAGTGGATACCAAGGTATGTGTAGGCCTAAGAATGCTAGCTACAGGTATCTTCCAAAGGCCAACTGGGGATATGATGGGGATCTCACAGACATCAGCATCCAGAGTACTCCACCAGTTCCTGGATGCCATGTCAGCACATGTCGGTGAGCAAGTATATTTCCCCAACACCCGTGAGGTGTTGGCCAGCAATATGCAATTGTTCCGCCAAATAGCACAATACCCTGAGGTAGTGGGTGCTATAGAATGCATGCACATATGCACATACGCATCAAAGGACCAACCAGTGAGCGGGGCAGGATCTACATCAACCGCAAGGGCTTCCCCTCCATCAACAGACAGGTCATGTGCAATGCCCAGGGAATAATAATGAATGTGTGTGCTGGCTGCCCTGAAAGCTATCATGATTCCCACATCTGGCATCTGATGCAGCTGTACCAGAGATTTGCCAGTGGGGACATCCCTCACGGTCACCTAGTGGGAGATGAGGGCTACGCACTGGAGCTGAGGCTGATGACACCCATCAGAAATGTACACACACCTGAACAAAAACTCCAAAATGAGGCACACGCACAGACCAGAATTATAGTAGAGCATGTATTTGGGATTCTCAAGTCATGGTTCCGGTGCATGGACACATCTGGTGGAGCCTTGCAGTACTCACCAGCTACATGTACCCAAATTGTCCTCGTATGTGCCATGCTACACAGTATGATCCTGCAGAAACAGCTGCAGCAGGAACAGCATGGGGCAGAGCCACACAGCCCCCTACCATTGCCAAGGCCTGCACAGGCACAGAGTGACTGAGGAGGAACAACCTGAGCCTGCCCCAGTAGGCAGAGGGAGGCATGCCAAGTATGCCCTGGCCTTGGCAAAGAGGCAATACATAGCACATACACTAACACAGGAGGGGACCCAGGAAATAACACCTCTCTCTGACTGTCACATACAGTAAAAGTGATGCCAAACATTACACTGCGTGTGCTCAACCATGTGTAGGGAATGTACTATGTACTTTCAACATAGGCAGCCCTGCAACACCACCCTCAATACTGGGACACCCACAAGGTAAGTGACTCACACATGCCAGTCAGGGATGGGTTTACATACCCAACAACAGTCACAGCCAGCAGGACAGGTGTAGACAAACACAAACAAAGACTGTGCTATGGCCTCTGAATGAAGCCTATGGGTAACCTCTCCCACAAAGCCTACACAGACAGACTACAGCAGGTCAGGCAGTGGGACATCAGTTCTGAAGGGTAGGAATTCAGAAACTAATATGTAGGTAAATAAAAGCTAAGAACTGTAGTACACTGGTATGCCTCTAGTCAGCATGATCGTTAAGACTATAGAATGAAACGGAGTTCCTGACATACCAGTACAGTCATAGCAAATGTGTACAAGTGTAAGGTGTGTCCCCCAATCCTACGTAGACATGTAGTAACAGTCAGGTGCACCCCCCAATCCTGTGCAGAAATGTAGAAATAGTCAGGTGTGCCCTCCCATCCTACATAGAAATGTAGCAACAGTCAGGTGTGCCCCCCCCGCAAATGCTGTGTAGAAATGTAGAAATAGTCAGGTGGGAACCCCCCCATCCTATGTAAAAATGTAGTAACAGTCAGGTGTGCCCCTCAATCCTGTGTAGAAATGTAGAAATAGTCAGGTGTGCCCCCCATCCTATGTAGAAATGTAGTAACAGTCAATGCCAAATGATCGGCGGATACCCTGTAGAAACAGTATGCTACCTGTAGGTGTACAACACCCTGCCATGCAACTCAATGGCAGGCAGAAGACAACATGGCCAGTGTGTAGTGATTGCTAAGGGGAGGCTCAGTGTGACACATGTAACTATGCATTAGCAGGCAATCCTATGAAAATGAGGGGAATGATAGTGAATCCCAGTTTTCCCCAGCATGCTAGTCAGGTCCCAACAGTGTAAGAGTAGGAATAGCTTGGTGCAAGCCTAGGAGTTAGCTGACATCATGGGGGGTGGGGGGCTGTCAGGCAAAATGTAAGAGGATTGGAGCCCTGTGGCTCAGGTTTGCTCCTAGCTAAGCACAGCTAAGTAAGGGGGTGTGTCTGACTCTGCCTAGCACTCTGCACATTGCCTAAGCGGGTGTGCGCACCGTGCACTAGGTTTTAAAGGTTTAATAAAAAGTTAAACCAGGAAATAGCAGCTCTGTGCACATTTGAGCACTCTGTTTGTGCGGTGTGCTCCCAGGCTTAAATAGGAAGGCAATGGGAAAGGAAAACAGCAGTAGGAAGGTAATCTATGAAAACTAGCATAGCTGGCAGGTGAAATGTATCAGAATCAGCCAATTACAAAGACAGCAGACCAGCCAAGTCCAGAACACTACTATAAACTATGCAAACACCTTCTCCTCTGATTTTTCTCACACTCTACACCACAACAAGCGGGGAACATTTAACATGCGCTATAGGGTGGACAGGGACCTTCTTCACCAAATTGTTGAGTTGTGCCGGCCACCCCTGACACACAGAACTAACAGAGGGGAACCCATCCCAGTGGATACCAAGGTATGTGTAGGCCTAAGAATGCTAGCTACAGGTATCTTCCAAAGGCCAACTGGGGATATGATGGGGATCTCACAGACATCAGCATCCAGAGTACTCCACCAGTTCCTGGATGCCATGTCAGCACATGTCGGTGAGCAAGTATATTTCCCCAACACCCGTGAGGTGTTGGCCAGCAATATGCAATTGTTCCACCAAATAGCACAATACCCTGAGGTAGTGGGTGCTATAGAATGCATGCACATATGCACATACGCATCAAAGGACCAACCAGTGAGCGGGGCAGGATCTACATCAACCGCAAGGGCTTCCCCTCCATCAACAGACAGGTCATGTGCAATGCCCAGGGAATAATAATGAATGTGTGTGCTGGCTGCCCTGAAAGCTATCATGATTCCCACATCTGGCATCTGATGCAGCTGTACCAGAGATTTGCCAGTGGGGACATCCCTCACGGTCACCTAGTGGGAGATGAGGGCTACGCACTGGAGCTGAGGCTGATGACACCCATCAGAAATGTACACACACCTGAACAAAACTCCAAAATGAGGCCGCACAGACCAGAATTATAGTAGAGCATGTATTTGGGATTCTCAAGTCATGGTTCCGGTGCATGGACACATCTGGTGGAGCCTTGCAGTACTCACCAGCTACATGTACCCAAATTGTCCTCGTGTGTGCCATGCTACAGTATGATCCTGCAGAAACAGCTGCAGCAGGAACAGCATGGGGCAGGGCCACAGCCCCCTACCATTGCCAAGGCCTGCACAGGCACAGGTGACTGAGGAGGAACAACCTGAGCCTGCCCCAGTAGGCAGAGGGAGGCATGCCAAGTATGCCCTGGCAGCAAAGAGGCAATGCATAGCACATACACTAACACAGGAGGGACCCAGGAAATAACACCTCTCTCTGACTGTCACATACAGTAAAAGTGATGCCAAACATTACACTCGTGTGCTCAACCATGTGTAGGGAATGTACTATGTACTTTCAACATAGGCAGCCTGCAACACCACCCTCAATACTGGGACACCCACAAGGTAGTGACTCACACATGCCAGTCAGGGATGGGTTTACATACCCAACAACAGTCACAGCCAGCAGGACAGGTGTAGACAAACACAAACAAAGACTGTGCTATGGCCTCTGAATGAAGCCTATGGGTAACCTCTCCCACAAAGCCTACACAGACAGACTACAGCAGGTCAGGCAGTGGGACATCAGTTCTGAAGGGTAGGAATTCAGAAACTAATATGTAGGTAAATAAAAGCTAAGAACTGTAGTACACTGGTATGCCTCTAGTCAGCATGATCGTTAAGACTATAGAATGAAACGGAGTTCCTGACATACCAGTACAGTCATAGCAAATGTGTACAAGTGTAAGGTGTGTCCCCCAATCCTACGTAGACATGTAGTAACAGTCAGGTGCACCCCAATCCTGTGCAGAAGTGTAGAAATAGTCAGGTTTGCCCCCATCATACATAGAAATGTAGCAACAGTCAAGTGTGACCCCCCCCCCAATCCTGTGTAGAAATGTAGAAATAGTCAGGTGGGAACCCCCCCATCCTATGTAAAAATGTAGTAACAGTCAGGTGTGCCCCTCAATCCTGTGTAGAAATGTAGAAATAGTCAGGTGTGCCCCCCATCCTATGTAGAAATGTAGTAACAGTCAATGCCAAATGATCGACGGATACCCTGCAGAAACAGTATGCTACCTGTAGGTGTACAACACATAGGTCAGCACTGCAGTACAGACTACCTGGAATTGATCCACACATTTAATACAGACGGGCATACTGGGCATGCTCACACGTAGAGAAATGAAGGCACTGTCAGTCAACAACATACTGAAAGTTCATACACTTAAACACATGAAGGCCATGTCTGCAAACACCAGTGGACCAGACATATCTGGCAGTCCCAGATGTTAGTGCAGACACTCCTCAGTGTGCACCACACATGCTTTGCATACACAGTGGACAGGGCTACAGACATATATCTAAGGACAACACACTATAAGCCAAAGGTAGACGTAGATAGATGTGTGGAAGAGGGTGACTGACGAGGAGTCATCCAGACCTGTCCCACCCAGCACACAGCCAAAGGGCCACAACCACATGAGGTTCAAATGTCACTCACTGTAGATACTAGCCACCTGTGTCTGTCAGCATTACAGACTATGTGGTGCACGTGCTAACTGTGCAACATGACTGTACAAGGAAGTAGTCAACTAGCAGATGTGTACACGTACCTGTGAAATATGATCCTGTGTGTGCCCGCATGTGGTGTGTCAACCTCTATATGAATGGGTTATGGCCCATGCACACACACTGCCCTTCCCATAGCCTTACTATGACAAGCCTGCTGAGGTCAACCACTGTGAAATACACCTTTAGGACAGTTGAAGCCTAGTAATCTCTGTGGCATGTCCCATAACTGCATACTGCTGTAGTGTGATAAACTAGTTCGGTAGGAGTTCCAATCCCAGACATGGCAACTATGTAGGGTAGTCACAAACCCTACAACTCAAATGCTCTACTTTGGTAAGGCTGCTGATGTCATCCACCTAGAAATACATCCCTGGGAAGGTTGTAGCCCAATAATCTCTGTAGCATGTGCCATAACTGAATACAGCTGTAGTGTGTTAAATTAGGTAGGAATTCTAAATCCCAGACTTGGCAAGTGTGTGTGTGTTTGTGTGTGTGTCTGTCTGACTTTGTGTAGAGAACAATGCTTTATAGGGTAGTCACAGTCCCTACATTTCAAATGCTCTACTTTGGCAAGGCTGCTGATGTCATCCACCTAGAAATACACCTCTGGGAAGGTTGTAGCCCAGTAATTTCCATAGGGCATCCTATAACTGCATACTGCTATAGTGTAATAGAATAGTTAGGTAGGAGTTCTAATCCCAGACCTGGCAATTGTGTGTGTGTCTCTGTGTGTGTGTGTGTGTGTGTGTGTAGAGAGCAATGCATTTTAGGCTAGTCACACTCACTACAAATCAAATACCCTACTTTGGCAATCCTGCTGATGTCATTCACTGCGAAATACACCTTTGGGGAAGGGGCACTCCAGTAATCTCCATGGTGCATCCTATAACAGCATCATGCTGTAGTGTGATATAGAACTCTGGTAGGGGCTCTATCTCCACACATGGCACTGGTGGATGTTGTGTGTGTGTTTTTATGTTTGTGTAGGGAGCAATGCATTTTAGGCTAGTCACACTCACTACATATCAAATGCCCTACTTTGGCAAGCCTGCTGTGTCATTCACTGTGAAATACACCTTTGAGGAAGGGGCACTCCAGTAATCTCTGTCATGCATCCTATAACATCATCATGCTGTAGTGTGATTAAGATCTCTGGTAGGGGTTCTATCCCCACACATGGCACTGGTGGATGTTTTTTGTGTGTTTCTATGTTTGTGTAGGGATCGATGCATTTTAGGCTAGTCACACTCACTACAAATCAAATGTCCTACTTTGGCAATCCTGCTGATGTCATTCACTGTGAAATACACCTTTGGGGAAAGAGAACTCCAGTAATCTCCATGGTGTGTCCTATAATGGCATATTGATATAGTGTAATATACTAGTTAGGTAGGAGTTCTAACCCCAGACATGACAGATGTGTGTGCACGTGTGTGTGTGTGTGTGTGTGTGTGTGTGTGTGTGTGTGTGTGTGTGTGTGTGTGTGTGTGTGTGTGTGTGTGTGTGTGTGTGTGTGTGTGTGTGCTTGTCATTCGTATCATTTGTGGTGGTGGTTGTGAGTGTGTAACAACTGGTCTCAATGTGGAGTGGATTTTGCAAACTTCTTATATGGTGGGCCAAGTATATATCACAATGTCCACCGTACATGGATAACAGGCGTGAAATAGCCAAAAGGCTGGGGTGCAAATCCATACCCCTAAATGTGACATCAGTGCCAGCTGAACAACGTTAGCAGCCCTTGCATTACCCAGGGTACACTCTCAACCCAAGTCTCATACATGCACACACTTGCCTAGACAGCAGCCGCTATGTTGGTAGCACCCTGCATATTGCCCACTGATAGTAACCATGGTGTGATTGAAATGGGCTACCGAGGGCATGGCACCCTGTCCATCAGTCCAATAGGCAGGTACATGTTCCCCACATGGACACCTTGCAACACCTATGGTGCCATCAAATGTGACCCACAAAGGACATAACATACCTGATACACAAGCCCTGTATAGACAGATGTCACTGACACCAGGGAATACTGGTATCATGCTATCAATGTAGGTGCAGGTCCAACCTGCTGTCCATGAACAGTTCCCACCACATGAGGCCAGGACTGGCAAATCTGATGATAATGATCAGTGTTCACAACATAGGCCAGACAACCCAGGTACAGTTCCACATGTCACTGTACATGCATGTTGGAGGCATGCACTTCCCAGACACTGTCCATATCATGGACTCAGGAACACATACATGGCAAGCAATGCACAGCATTGGCCACATGCAATAGTCACCCTGGTGACTGGATGGCGAATATAATACCCACCTGTGAGGTCAACTCCAGACACTACAGCCCTGAGCCACAATGCAGACCAGTGTCATGTGGCCTGATGCCAAGATATACCCATCACCTAGCCTTGCATAGCCATCTGACACTGTCAACCACAACACACCTGTGAAGCAGTGCACAGATGCTTGTCTGTACTGGGACCTATGTCTGTGTGTGTGTGTGTGGTGTATGATGCATATGACCACATTCACACTCACTACAACCCCCATTGGCATACTGAAGCATGCTGTCTGATGTCAGACACCTCCACATACCTTTTGCACATATAACCTCTGTATGACCTCTGTGGTGCATGTGATACCTGCACAGTACTGCGTTGTGGCAATCCCACTAGTGAT